>NC_090062.1:6059918-6107749 GCF_038355195.1 Osmerus mordax | reverse complement strand
AAAACACTTCACTCACTGACTCAACAACCAATAATTGCAGTGTTCTATTTAAGGACAGTTTCAAGCAGTTGCCAGGCAGATCACAGAACTTAAAATGAAAAAGATGATATCACTGGTTGAAAAAAAAAGACGTGTACACAATATGCAAATCAGTGACCATTCGTTTGAAAATAAGTTTAATTTATTTTCACTGTTTAAGAAGTTGTTTTTTGGTTGCTACGAGGTTTTTTCTCTAACTGCACAGTGGCTGTGAACTGAATGATGATGGCTTCTTGGTACTAACCCTAACTCTAAGTTCTGCTGTGTCTGCCTCTCTCTCTCTCTCTCTCTCTCTCTCTCTCTCTCTCTCTCTCTCTCTCTCTCTTCCCATCTCTCTCCCCCTACCCTCTGCCCTCCTCTGGTCCTTCGATTTCTGGGCTCTCTGTCTACCCTTGTTCCTTCCTATCTCCCCCCCCCTCCCCCTCCTGCCTTTTTCTCTCTTTCCGGGGTCTTGTCTCTAGAAATCCAGGGTAAGTATGTTGCTGCTTGTCTGTCCAGCCTGCTCTGATCTGCCACATCATTCTCACAGCCTCATTTCAGCCTCTGAGCTTTTCGGACTCAGATTCTCCGTTTCCTTCCTCCTCTACCCATCTTACCACTCAGCCTGTCTGCCTGCCCCCTCTGACCCCATGCCTGCTCCTGCTGTAGCATGGCCCGGTCAACACCAGCTTCTGCATGGCTCCCTCTATAGTGTTCATCAATAGACCGCTGCATGTTCTGGATGTCATGACGATCTCTCTATTGATATATGTGTCTCTCCTCTCTCCTCTCTCTCTCTCTCATCTCTCTCTCTCTCTCTCTCTCTCTCTCTCTCTCTCTCTCTCTCTCTCTCTCTCTCTCTCTCATTCTCTCTCTCTCTCTCTCTCTCTCATCTCTCTCTCTCTCTCTCTCTCTCTCTCTCTCTCTCTCTCTCTCTCTCTCTCTCTCTCTCTCTCTCTGATGGTCATGTCTGATGGTGTTGCCTGCTGCATGACACATTTCATACATCAACACCTGATTCTCTAGACATTGTCCTTTGAGCTGTGCTAGTGTAACATGTAGACGGAACGTTCCTGTCTAGCTGGTCTGTTCTGTGTGTGCTGTGGTACATTCTGTGCCGTGTCTGTGAAGTCTGTCTGTGGTTAGGGCAAACAAAGGTCCACGTCATCCTAATTTCCCTTTATCACCTTCTTCTTTTACCTCTGTGTTCTTCCTGACCTCTCCCAAACCCTCTCCGCCCCCCCCCCCCCCCCCCTCTCCGCCCCCCCCCCCCCCCCTCCTCCTCCCCCCCTCTCCTCCAGGGCGTGGGGACCTGCAGCCCCAGCTTGACAGTGCCATGCAGGACGTTAACGACATGTACCTCCTGATGGAGGAGACGGAGAAGCAGGCGGTACGGCGCGCCCTGGTGGAGGAGAGGGGCAGGTTCTGCACCTTCATCTCCTTCCTGCAGCCTGTGGTGGTGAGGCCGGGGAAGGAGAGGGGAGGGTCGAGAATGGTGGTGGTGGTGGGAGGGGGCATTTGTATGATACAGAGAACACAACATGTAGAGCAAGACCAAGCTGCTTGTCTCTCTCTCTGGTTGTCGCTGTTGCTGCCAGAATGGAGAGATCGCTATGCTGGGAGAGATTACACATCTGCAGGCCATTATTGATGACCTCACTGTCCTGACCACCGACCCACACAAACTGCCCGCCGCCAGCGAGCAGGTATACAAACACACATGTACACACAAAGAATACACATGTACACATGAACACACAGGCACACACACACTCATCTTGAACTGTGTGTATCCCAGGTGATAAAGGACTTGAAGGGGTCCGATTACAGCTGGTCTTATCAGACTCCGCCCTCCTCACCCAACAGCTCTGGATCCAGGAAGAGCAGCATGTGCAGGTATGGATCCACACACACACACACATGTGGACACCCACACATGGACACACACGCATGGATATACCCACAAAGTTAAATAGACATTGAAATACCTGGGTAGGATAAATTTGTGTCTTGAGATGCATTTAGAGAAAGAGGTGCCCTTGCATACTGTCTGTCTATATGTCTATATGTATGTTTATCTGTCTGTCTGTCTTTATGTCTGTATCTGTCCATTGTTGCACAACATTGTACATATTTGTGTATATCTATATATGTTTGTGTGCATGATAATCCCTGTGTGTGTGTGTGTGTGTGGGGGGGGGTTATGTCTCTGGGCATGGCCCCTCACCTTCCCCTCCAATCTGTGTGTGTAGACTGCCTGTCTGCCCATGCTTGATAATCACCTTCTCTCAACTTCTCCCCCCTCCCTCACCCACCCTTTAAATCCCTCCCCCACTACTACCCCACTTGTTCCCATCTCCTCTCCCTAACCCACCACTGACACTTGCATTCATTCACTTTCTGGTCTGTGAAAAATCATTATTTATTGTTGCTCTGTGGTGTGTTTGTGTCTGTTATATATATATATATGTTTGTGTCTGTGCATACGCCCTCTCTTCTCTGTGTGGTTTGGTTCCTCTTGTTCTCTCTTCTCTATCTTCTCTCTCTTTTCTGGTTGTCGCTTTTCTTTCTCTCTGCCCTTTCCTCTTCCAACTGGCTGATCCTGGCTGGTCTCTCCAACCTCTATCTGCTCCCCTCCACCATCCCTCCTTCTCTCTCCTCCACCATCCCTCCTTCTCTCTCCTTCACCATCCCTCCTTCTCTCTCCTCCACCATCCCTCCTTCTTTCTCCTCCACCATCCCTCCTTCTCTCTCCTCCACCATCCCTCCTTCTTTCTCCTCCACCATCCCTCCTTCTCTCTCCTTCACCATCCCTCCTTCTCTCTCCTCCACCATCCCTCCTTCTTTCTCCTCCACCATCCCTCCTTCTCTCTCCTTCACCATCCCTCCTTCTCTCTCCTCCACCATCCCTCCTTCTTTCTCCTCCACCATCCCTCCTTCTCTCTCCTCCACCATCCCTCCTTCTCTCTCCTTCACCATCCCTCCTTCTTTCTCCTCCACCATCCCTCCTTCTCTCTCCTTCACCATCCCTCCTTCTCTCTCCTCCACCATCCCTCCTTCTTTCTCCTCCACAATCCCTCCTTCTCTCTCCTTCACCATCCCTCCTTCACTCTGCTCCACCATCCCTCCTTCTCTCTCCTCCACCATCCCTCCTTCTCTCTCCTCCACCATCCCTCCTTCTTTCTCCTCCACCATCCCTCCTTCTCTCTCCTCCACCATCCCTCCTTCTCTCTCCTCCACCATCCCTCCTTCTCTCTGCTCCACCATCCCTCCTTCTCTCTCCTTCACCATCCCTCCTTCTCTCTCCTCCACCATCCCTCCTTCTCTCTCCTCCACCATCCCTCCTTCTCTCTCCTCCACCATCCCTCCTTCTCTCTGCTCCACCATCCCTCCTTCTCTCTCCTCCACCATCCCCTCCTTCTCTCTGCTCCACCATCCCTCCTTCTCTCTCCTCCACCATCCCTCCTTCTCTCTCCTCCACCATCCCTCCTTCTCTCTCCTCCACCATCCCTCCTTCTCTCTCCTTCACCATCCCTCCTTCTCTCTCCTCCACCATCCCTCCTTCTCTCTCCTCTGTTGACCTCCGGGTCATCTTCATCAACCAACACCTAACCCTAACCCTGACACATTTCATCCACCAACACACACTCTGTATCTCTTCATCAATGTGCTTCACATACGTGCACCCCCCCCCCCCCAACTTCTCTCCTCCCTACCTCATACTCTGTACCCCGACTTGACCCTGCTTCCTCACCTCCTCACCCCTGCACACCTCACCCTCTTCCTCACCCTCATCCTCATCCGGGATCCTGTCCCCTCCTCACCCTCACATCCCTCCTCACCCCTCTCCTCCCACACTCCGCATCCCCCTCCGACTCCTCCCTTCCCTCCTCCCCTCCCTCCCTCCTCCCCTCCTTCTTCCCTGTCCCCCCCCCAATCTCCCTCCCCCCCTCCCCCCCCCACAGCAGTGTGAACAGCGCCCACAGTAGCGCCTCCCGCTCCTCGGGGGGCGGGGGCTCTCAGCCTCACTCACCCAGTTCGTCCTATCGCTACCGCAGCCTGGCGCACCCGCCCCCGGGGGGCGTGAGCGTGCACCGCCTCAGCAGCGTGTCCTCCCACGACTCTGGCTTCATCTCGCAGGACGCCAACGTCTACTCCAAACCTCCCTCACCCATGCCCTCCGACATCACCAGCCAGGTACCGTCCTGACCCCTGACCTCTGACCCCATACCCAGAGTACAGCTGATTTTTTCACGGAAGTCTGTGTTCTGTCATCCCTCTCGCTTTCTCCTTCCATTTCCCTCTGTCTCTCTCTCTTCCTCTCTTCCTCTCTCCCTCCCTCGCCCCGGCAGAAGTCCTCCAGCTCTGCCTCTTCTGAGGCCTCTGAGACGTGCCAGTCTGTCAGTGAGTGCAGCTCACCCACCACGGTACGTATCCACACACAACCAGTCCTGTCTGTCTGACAGTACCGTACTGGGCCAGGATAGAACAGTCCTGTCTCTCTGACAGGGTCATACAGGGTCAGGATGGACCAGTACTATCTGTCTGACAGGCCTTTACAGGGTCAAGATAGACCAGTCTCTCTGATAGGGTCGAACTTGGTCCTTATAAATCAGTACTGACTGACTGACAGTGTCGTACTGGGTCAGGATAGACCAGTCTCGTCTGTCTGACGAGATGAAATGTAAATATTTGCTTCAGTCTTCTCTGTGTGTGTGTGTAATATATATAGTGTTTGTATGTGTGTGTGTGTGTAATATATATATATAGTGTATGTGTGTATGTGTGGTATGTATAGTGTGCGTGTTTAAGAAAGAGACCCAGTGGTCACTTCCTCATTCCTCTGCTCGTCAGTGTATCAACGTTCTGACGGTCTTGTCTCTCGTTCTGCAGTTTGGCTCGTCCTTCGCTACCTTCCGCCCTGCTCTCTCTCACTCTGGCTCCATGAGGCCTCTCTCTGTCATACTTCCTGCGTCCCCACCCTATAACCGCTCCCCTGGATCCAACACCTCCTCTCCCACATCAAAGGTTCCTTGCTGGAAGGTTTGTTCTTCATCTGCACCATTCCTTTTTATCTTTTCTTTTTGGTGTGTTTTTTGTATTTTTTTTATCTGCGCTTCAGTGAAACTTGCCTTATTTCTAGAAGCGTTTCTTTTTCTGTTGATTCCCCATCATCTGCTCAACTCATTCATAACTTCATTGCTTTGCTTCCCTAACCCGTGTGCTCTGTGTCCCTGTCTGTTGACGTCAGACTCACTCCCTGGTTTCAGATCTCCTCAGATGAGATCTGCTAAACCGAGCAGGCCATGTGGAGCTAGTTGGTCCACACAGTTAAACCAACAACAGCAACAACAAAATCCCACACAAGCCCCAAGCTGATCTTGCACTCACCATTGGGCTCAGGACCTAATACCCCCCCCCCCACCCCCTTCACGCACTCAGATGAAGGGCCTCAAACTGCTGGATAGTGTACAAGTCTCTCTGTCTCTCTTCACTTCCTCTTATTAACCACACCCACCTCTTCAGGATTGGTCCAAGGCAGGTTCCTATGAGCAGCCATTGGCTGCCAGCACCTTGCAGAGGAGGAGAGAGCCCCTAGATAGGCTGAGGGAGAGCGAGGCGTCCCCTGGTTCCCACGGTTACGCCGGAGCTCACGGTCATGAGGACGGACAGCGACCGAGGATGACACCTGCAAGCATCGCTGCCAAGGTAACGCTGATGAGGATGATGATAACAACTTACTTCTGAAATCTTATTCATTTAGCAGACAGGCAGATTCTGATGACAATGTGGGTGATGACGATTATAATGAGGATAAGGATGATCACGATGATATGAATAAGACGATGACGATGGTGATGAAGGGGATGATGATGATGAGATAAGGACGATCATGAGGATGACAACATGACGACATGAGGGTGGTGATGATGAAGACAAACGACATGTTGCGTACGAGCGGACAGAGTGTGTGTGTGTTGAGTTCTGAGTGTGTCCTGGTGTGTGTCCCAGCATGGTGAGGAGGTGACCCCTGCAGCCAGTGACCTGGCCATGGTCCTGACCCGGGGCCTGAGCATGGAGCAACAGAAGAGCAGCAGAGACTCCCTGCAGTACTCCAGTGGGTACAGCACCCAGACCACCACCCCCTCCTGCTCTGAGGACACCATCCCCTCCCAGGGTACCACCCACACCCACACACACACACACACACTCGCAAACAAATGCACAAGGACAGACACATAAATTAACCCTAACCTTAAACCAAAACACATCGTGCACCCACACTCACAATCTAAATCCTGCCCCCTCTCCCCCAGGGTCCGACTATGACTGCTACTCGGTGAATGGAGACACGGAGGGCGAGGCCCAGGCCGACTTTGACAAGTCCTCCACCATCCCTCGCCACAGCAACATCGCGCAAAACTACCGGCGCATGATCCAGACCAAGAGGCCCGCCAGCACGGCCGGCCTGCCTAGCGGGGCGGGGGGTGGCCATCCTGGGGGGGGCGGAGGCTCGGGTACCCCTGGGACCGCCACCATCCGCCGCACCCCCTCCACCAAACCGGGGGTGAGGCGCACCCTCTCCAACGCTGGCCCCATCCCCATCCGCCCCCCCATCGTGCCCGTCAAGACCCCCACGGTGCCAGACTCACCTGGGGGGTACGGGGGCGGTCCTCCGGTGCGGGTGGGCAGTGAGGAATGTGTGTTCTACTGTGGTGAGGACTCCTCCCCCGGGGCGCTGGAGTACGTCAAGGCCTCGCCCAAACGCCTCAGCCTGCCCAACACAGCGTGGGGCTCGGGGGCGGGGCTGGAGATGAGCGTGTATGGCCAGCATGGCGGCGCCACTGGCTCAGAGGAGGAGCAGATGATCGCAGCCAATCGGCACAGCCTGGTGGAGAAAATAGGGGAGCTGGTGGCCAGTGCTCACGCTCTGGGGGAGGGGCAATTCCCTTTCCCCACCCTCCCCGATGACCCGCCCCCCGGCCCTGGCCCTCAGCCGCACCCCAAGGGGGCGGAGTCAGGGCCAGACATGCTGGTGTCCATCCGCAGGGGGGTGCGGCTTCGCAAGACCGTGTCCAACGATCGTTCCGCCCCTCGGATTTTGTGATTGGTCGAGGCCGTCAGTCAGAGAAAGCTCAGCCTGTGCAATGGCAACAACGATAACAACAAAAAAATGTTTAAAAAAAGTCCTTAGAGTAAATTATGAGGAATAATGATAATAATAATAATAATAAAGTAAAGACTGAATATTGACAGGCTGCTAGCTGGCCACTATAACTCAAGTGTGTGCGTGGAAGCATGTTTGTCTGTTAAACACCACCATCACTGAGATCTCCAAACCTTAAAGAGTTGACAGAGGTTGAGAATGGGAGGGAGACAGAGAAAGAGAGAGAATATAGAGGAAAATTAAGATAGTGAAGAGAAAACCTTGCCAAGCTCGCTGACCCACACTTTTCCACATCCTCTTTCACGCTCCTTAGCCCCCCCGCCAACCTTTTACTAGTCATAAAGAAATGGACATACTGTATGTTAACAAAGACGTGAAGAGAGGAAGAGAGAGGTTGACGTGAGGGGTTTGTTTGCTGAAGGACTTGTGTCATTACACAGAGCTAAAGTTTTGACAGCAGAATGGGGATTTTGTCCCTGCTCATGTGGCTTAGACAACGCACCCCCCCCCCCCCCCTGTGTCTGATTGCAAGTGTGTGTGCGTGTATGTGTGGGGTGGGTAAGCTGTGCTGCAGGTCAGCAGGTTAAGGCGTTGTGACAGGGCTGCTCTCCTCTGTTGGACATTGTGAACCCGTTTCCTGTTGTCATACCGTTTCCTGTTGTCATACCGTTTTATTTCCTGTTCCCGATGTATGAGAAATGACAAAGTTCAACCAGGCATATATATATTTTTTAGAGTCAGAGAGAAAATGTTAATATGAAATGGAGCAATAAATGTGTTATTTTTGTGTTAAAAACAGATGGAGCAGGAGTTAAGATAGTGGCTCTTATCTTAGGTTTATTATTATTTTATGTTCTAACTTATCAGGCTATCATCAGGAATGCTCTTGAATATGGATAACTACAGTTGTGTCTGGCTCTATGTCTCCAAGCTGAGGTGTTGACCCAGTAAACATTAGAAAACTGAAGCACTTTGAGGGGTAGTTTCTATGGTAACCACTAGGGGTCAGTGTGGCAACACTGTGCGCCCTAAAGGAAGAGCAGAGAAAGGGAGAGAGAGCGAGAGTTGGGGGTGGGGGGGGCTGTTGCCATGCAGAATGCTGTATCCAAGACACCACAGAACGAGAGTGTACATATAGACTGACAAGAAAATGATGGGATGCGAAAGTGATATAGAACGAAAGGTGGAGGGAGGGGCGTGATTGGTTAGTTGGGTAGCGTCGCCATGTGACCTGACAGGAACAAACTCCAAAATGGGCTCAGAATCTTAAAATAAGTTTTAAAAACCCCTGAAAAAAACAACCATGACGAGTCAACATTCATTAAAAACAAACAGTGGATTTCAGAGTCTGGTTGGAGCCATGTAGAGAAGGACCTTTAACTGGCACACATGGCATGAGCGATGGAGGGAGAGGAGAGGTTAACGAAAGAGACAGAGGAGGAAAGGAGAAGAAGAGAAGCAGACTTTTCAGACTAAAGCCCAGATGGGTGAAGCCATGGTCCAAGAGAAAGTTATGATGATGGACTGAAACGGACCCTGTAACTGATGGACTATAATGAACTAGTGAACACTAAAGATGTGATGAAGCATTTTACTGCCTGATAGTGTGCATACTGTCTACCCTGGAGAGACTAGTTAACTGTACAGACACACTGTCTACCCTGGAGAGACTAGTTAACTGTACAGACACACTGTCTACCCTGGAGAGACTAGTTAACTGTACAGACACACTGTCTACCCTGGAGAGACTAGTTAACTGTACAGACACACTGTCTACCCTGGAGAGACTAGTTAACTGTACAGACACACTGTCTACCCTGGAGAGACTAGTTAACTGTACAATACTTAGTAAAAAAAGATTTGTCAAACAACAGAGCAGTATATCCCATCAACCGTTATGTTTTCCATATTTAATTTCGCAATAATGTTATACTGTGTAAAGAAAGTCTTACTTTTGTTCCAGCTGGAGTTCCAGCTGTGGCAGCGATGGGAGGCCACGGTGGCGCTGCCCTGTTGGCGTGGAGGGGAAGTACAACTCTGACCACTAAGCTGTAGACTAGTGAATGTCTACTAGTACAACTGTCTCCTTAACAGTAACCATCTAATCGTGCCCTTACCCACAGAACAATGACCATTACTAAAGTGTAACTCTAAATGCTTACTTATGTTGTTCATTTGAACATATTTATTTAGCCTCACTAGAGCACTGTGTTAGACATGCCTGTGGCTGTTGTTTTAGAATGTGAGTGGGGAAAAAAATTAACATAGTCCTCTGCTGCTGAAGTGCCCTTTTTTCACGGACACAATTGTGCTTCAGTGCGAGGTTGTGGGATACGGCTGTTTGTGTGTGGTGTGTGTTTATGTGTGTGTAAGAGGTCAGTGGTTAGTGCAGGAGGATCTGATTGGTGAAGGAGGAGTGACAATGTTGGTAATGCCTACAACTCCCAAGATGCATCTGTGGCAGGTGACATCCATCTACAGAATGGCAGGAAAGCACAGGTCACAATGTTATATATGCATACTGTGTTGTCTACGTACATACTGTATACTGTCATAAGAAGATGAACACTAATTGTTATGTGCTTGAAGTAAAACAAGAGTAACTGACATAAATTGGCAAAACTGAAAACAGAGGGCAAAGGTCAAGTGTACAGAGTATGATAGCAATAGAAAGGTTGTGTGTATGTGTGCATGTGTGTGTGTGCCAAATTAACAATACAACACCTTATTTAACAACAAATCTGTATATGTTTACTGTATTTTTCAATGTGCCAATTTAACAAGTTTGAGAATGATTATATGCCCATGTTTTATCATTCTTGACGTATTCAGATACTCCAGCGTGTGTGTGTGTGCGCAAGTGTAAGAGAGTGTGAGAGAGACTTATGAACAGTGACGCCCTGACACACAGCAGGACCACGTTAATGACACAAAGGAAGAGAAAGAGACAGAAAGAGTACCAGACAGACTGCCAGAGACCGACAACAAACGCTCCTCCTCGGACACTCCCATCCCTTCTTACCTAGTCTCCTTACGTTCTATCTTCTCTCGCTTCTCTCTCATCTCTTCCCTCGCTCCCTCCTCTACCTCCTCTCCCTCCTCCCTCTCTCTCTCATCTCCATTTCTCTCTCCTCTGTCATGTCATTCCTGTCCCTCGCCTTTCTCTCCTCTCTGTCCTCTCCCTCCTGTCTCATCGCTCTCTTCTTCCTCCTTTCCCTCCTCTCCTATTTCCTCTCCTAAGTCATGGTGTGCCAGAGCTCCCTGTCTGCCAGCCAATGTGTCAGTCAGATAAGTCACCATGAATGATAGCAGCTCTCCAAAGTAGAGAATCTGAATACAATAGATGCTAATGAAATCCATGACGTTTTTAATTGCGTCTGAAAATGAACTAAACACTATGTGATATCATTTTCTGACAGATCTTTTGAGGTGTGTGAGAGTACTGCCTCTGGAGACATTAGCTAGGTTGTGTTTGTTTGCTGTTTTCACATGGAGGGATGTGTGACAACATTGGATGGCTGCTGACACCATTTTCTTCTGTTCTGTTTATTGTGTGGAGATTGTTTCTCCTTCCTCTTCCTCGGCACGTCATCGGTTACCAGTCACAACTCAATTAGATACAATTTTCAAAAGACTGTCTTTCACCAGTAAGTTTTAATTACCACAAATCCCTGCCTATTTTTTGCTATAGTTCACAAACCTTCAGTAGTAGTGGGACTCATTCCTTAGGAAATGTGCCACTAAATTGCAGACAGGTGGTGACACAGGGTCAGGTGACAGTGTTGTGGCAGGTGTCCTGCATTACTCCTCCTAAACCACCCAGCTTATTAGAGATGTTTATCACTGCTCTACAGGATGTTATCCACTGAGTTCACACTGTGTGGTTGAAGGTCTAGTTGATGACACAGGCAAGGCCAGCCTGGTTGTCAGTGTAGTTCACCCTATCAGCTCCTTTACTTGTCAGTGTCAGCTCTCTCCTGATTGGTCCGCCTGTCTGAGCCCTGAGTGGTCAACGTTGACCTCTCACCCTCTTTGATGACCAATCAGTGGTTGTGTATCAGCACTGTGCGGAGCGGTCAAACAGCTGTTTACTTCCCACTGTGACGGCCAATCAGCGGTCTCCTCTGGCTGGTTGGAGTGAACCTGAATCCCAGCAGGAGGAACAGAGAAAGATGAAAGGAGAGGAGGAGGCTAGGAGCAGAGGAGGGAGAGAGGTTGAATCCCAGTAGGAACCTTGTTTACACCCTGTACTAGCACGTGTGTGTGTACGTGTGTGTGTTGCGTTGGCGTGTTCCCACTCACGCTGGCATCTTATCTTTGTGTGTGTGTGTGTGTGTGTGGTGCTCAGCAGGAATAGTGTTTCTGGGCTTGGCCTCTGTGCCTCCACACACAGAGTCCTACTCACAGCCTGTCCCTCTCACTCCTCCATAGAGTCTAACTCGACCCCTCGCTGTCACCGTGGCTGGTGCATTCTGGGTAGAGGCTGAGGGCATGTCCCTGGTGGCATAGCAACTGAACAGAATGTTTTATATCTTGTTTCTATGTGTGGTTTCTCTTTCTTCCCATCTATTATTAGCTACAACTACCCGGCCCCCTCTTCGCCCCCCCCCCCCCCCCTCTCGTCTTTGGAATGACCTATGCCCCCTGACCTTTCCGCCATGTGTATGAGGTCACTATTTGACAGTATTGTGAAGAGATATTCTGATGCGTGATTTGTTTGTGTACAACCATCTTTTACTCTTCTCCCCTCTCCTCCCTTTCTCTCCTTCTACTTCTGTTCCCCTCTCCTTCCTCGCCTCATCACCCTAGTCCAGTTTCGCTACAGGTGCTGTTGTCTCTGTCTTCGTTCTTATCTTCTCTTGTTTCTTCTCTTTAATTTATTGTGTCTTTTCTCCAAGGCTACTTTGCCTCTGTTGCTGATGACAAGTCTTTTTCCTTTTATTCTTTTTCTTTTTTTTGTAATAATTATCCATTTACTTTGTTAAATTAGTCACTGCTAATGTAACAAAATGCACTGTGATGATTCCAGTATTAATAAAAGTTGTACTTAAACTGTGCTCAACGTTGTCTGGAAAGAGTGCTTACTTTACCTTTTAGTACCTGTAGTGCTTTACTTCATTCGTTTTTGAGTTTGATTCACCTCCTGATTAAGTTAATTGTGGAATGAAATTAACACCACTGACTGATATACATGAGAATAACATGTAGTTATTGTGAAAACTTGTGTACAAACATTTAGGTAACTTTTGTAGGCTCTGGAGACCTACGTGGAGATCTGTTTTTGGCCACTAGAATGTGCTCAAGACATTCAGTGGTATCAGAGCAGCAGAGTTCTGTCTCTGTCTGAAAGGACTGATCCATGCCATTGTTGAACATGTGACATTTAAGCATATTCAAAGTGATAATGCTTAATTTATTTATAAAAATACATCAGAATGCTCTTAAGATGCATTCAATTATCACATATTTGTATACAATGACATTTCAAAGTGTTTAATGTATACCAGGAGTGTTTATAGTGGTCCATATCGTGAGTAGACCTTTATAAGCAGTCAGGGAGTACAGTGAACACGTCTGGTGTTAAATTAAGACTCTGTAATGTGTGTAGTGCTTTATTAAATAAGTCCACATATTAAGCTTAGTCACCTGTAGATATTACATTCAGTTGATGTTACGTGGACTACGACCCAAACGCAGGAGGCTGGCCAGACATTGGAGCCAGACATTGCAGCAAACCAAGGGTTTATTCTTGAACCAGGAACAGCCAGAGTACTCACGGTAACAAGGGTAAGGACAAGACAAAGACTGGACACAAAACAGGAACCTAAATACACAGAACCAAACAAGACACAGGTGGACATGATGAGACAAACGAGAACTGAAACCACTCAACGAGACACAGGTGAAGACAATGACAGACTCAGAGAAACACTAGGGCAGGGCAAAACCAAAAACGGGGGAACGGCTGTGGCCGTGACAGTTGATGCACTGTCTTCTTTGATAATCTAATCTGCTTTCAGCTTGCAATCAACATGATTGCATCCAAACAGACAGTTAACATCAAATTGGATCTGTCCAGAACAGAAGTGTGTTTCATTGCCAACCCCGCTAAATAAATAAAACAGAAATAAATGGGATACATTTGTCCTCAGAGAGCACACAATAGGACTGTAGTGTCAGCAAAATGAGGAGAGAAAGTATTCTTCATCTTAAAGAGGAGGGTCAGATGGCTGAGCGGTTAGGGAGTCGGGCTATTAATCAGAAGGTTCGATTCCCGACTGTGCCAAATTATGTTGTGTCCTTGGGCGAGGAACTTCACCCTACTTGCCTCTGGGAGAATATCCCTGTACTTACTGTAAGTTGCTCTGGATAAGAGCGTCTGCTAAATGACTAAATGTAAATGTAAAGAAAAAACACAACTCTACCATTAAACATGTAAAAACTTCCTTCCTAATATTTTTTTTTTTTTATACCCATACACCTAAACATGCACACACACACACACACACAGACGCAGAAACAAACACCAACACTGACACACACAAAACAATCAAACTCAGACTCACACACAAACACATATAATTCCTTGTGTACACAGGTTCCCATAGTGTGAATGCTCCTGCAGCAGACCCAGCTGTTGAGCTGTTTCTCAGAGTCACCTCTGCACTGCCCGGACACAGTCTGGCTCCCACACAGACCCTCGTCATCATCTGTCACTGAGTAGGACCAGCGAACCTGCTGTCTGTCTTCATTAAACACTCTGACAGAATATGGACAAATCCTCTTCTTACTCAACCAAGACCAACTCCCTAAACGCAAGTTTAAAACCACACAAAGGAAAGTTTAATTAAAAATAAGTGGGACATAATCTATGAATGCCTGCCTCCCTCCCTCCCTCCCTGCCTCCCTGCCACCCTGCCTGCCTCCCTCCCTGCCTCCCTCCCTCCCTGCCTCCCTGCCTCCCTGCCTCCCTGCCTCCCTGCCACCCTGCCTGCCTCCCTCCCTGCCTCCCTCCCTCCCTGCCTCCCTGCCTCCCTGCCACCCTGCCTGCCTCCCTCCCTGCCTCCCTCCCTCCCTGCCTCCCTGCCTCCCTGCCACCCTGCCTGCCTCCCTGCCTGCCTCCCTCCCTCCCTGCCTCCCTGCCACCCTGCCTGCCTCCCTCCCTGCCTCCCTCCCTGCCTGCCTGCCTGCCTGCCTGCCTTCCTGCCTGCCTGCCTGCCTGGCCACTGTAGCGCTGATGAGAGTTCGTATTCATCGGAGACATGTAGACGAGGTGTGGGTGGAGGGGTGGAGGGTGGGAGGGGTGGAGGAGCGAGATGAGTGGGTAGGGGATATTCGTTCCCTCTGTGCTACTTACCATTTCAGAAACTAATTCAATGTTTAACAGTTCTAGTTAGGCTTTGCAAACAGACATCTGGTGAATAATGTACCCAGAGTCTGGCTCCCAAAGGTGTTTCATGTAAACTGAAGGAGGCGGTGTGCATGCTGGACCGAAGAGTGGAGTCAGCCTCCTCTGTATGCAGGGAAACACAATCTGGGAACCCTGTAAGATTAGACGTGTGTAAAAACCTTTGACGCATCTAGGCAGTTATTCCTCTAATCCAGGTCAACAGAATGGGACTGTAGAATGAACAGTCGAGAGGAGAAGCAGGAGAGAGGAGGACAGGAGGAACAGGAAAGGGGAGTATAGGGCGAACAGGAGAGTGGAGAATGGGAGGAACAGTAGAGAGGAGGAGAGGAGGAACAGTTAGAGAGTAATGTTTACGGCTGTGTAGACTCCGCCATCTCTCGTCTGCTGCTAAACTGCACCATGTCAGGTCTACTGCTATTATACTCTACCAACTCCTCACTTCTTACCTCGTCTCGAGTATCTGAGCTGATCACAAATATCTGAACATGAGACCACTGTAAGGAATGGATGCCAACCGCTCAGACTTGAGTGTACGTCCTGGGTCTGTACCTGGGTCTTCCGCTGAACCAGAGACCATTCTAGAAGGACTTTCTGGCAGAGTTGTTAGAGCTGAGGGGGAGAATCCAGGTGAGGGTATGCAAGGGGGAGAGGGGATGGTAGGGATGAATATGAACATGACAGCAGGGGGGAGAGGGGAGGAGAGGCCTAGAAGGTGGTCTACATTCATTCAGAACAAAGCAACCATAACCCACATACTGCTGCTGTACGTCTGAGACATGTGCCAGAGGGTTTTAGACCTCTACGTGTGTGTATACATCTTCACCTTCTGTACACACTCAGCGATGATGGTTGAGTTAGCCTCTGTGTTCAGAGTGAAAGACAGGATGGTCTATGAAAGAGAGAGAGAGAGAGAGAGAGAGAGAGAGAGAGGGAGAGAGAGAGATGTAGGCAGAAAAGAAAGAGAGGGAGAGAAAGAGAGAGATGAGATTATGTCCATGACCTAATTCTAAACACACTGCTGTTCTCTTGATCTGCGTTAATTAATAAAGGATGCATTCCCAGAAGGGAAGCCGACATGTGATTGAACTTCAGTTATTAGTTGTGTTCTTTACTTTTCTGAATAAGACATTGCGCTGTGGTATTACAGTATAATACCTGTTGCTTTCCACTGAAGTAAGTTCTGCATTTTCTTGCATCTTAAAAATACTTCTGAAAATGTGTACATGGGCGTCTTCTCCCCTGTGCCCACTGTGCTAACTGTAGAGATGCTAAACGTTTAGCTAGGAGTTGCTTTGTGAGCAATGAAATGGTAACATTCACTCATTTAGCAAAAGCTTTTATCCAAAGCAACCTACAGGGCTGCAGGGCTCTCTCTACTGTCCTTGTCCAGGGTTTTGTTGTTAAAAAAAGCTTTGTGAGGCTTCGTAGAGTGGAGGATTGTGCAGACACATTGTGCTGGAATGATATGTTCAACCTGTAAGTGTAAGTTCCATGTGTTTCAGTTTCACCTCTTACCAAGCTGCAGTCAGCATGTGAAGGTCTTCAGACCCCAGACAAATGGTAGCAAGTTGGAAGGCGTGACGTCTCTGTTACATAGACGTTTGCTGCATTTTCATCCCGGGTTATTAAAGCTGTTTGGCTCACTGCCTGCCTGACTGGTTGGCTAACTGGCTGGCTGTTTGTGTAAGATGTTTGGTTTAACTGTAGACAAAAAAAATACATGATGGACCTCTGAAGTTATCTGCAACAGGCTATTCTGCTTCTGCGAGAGAGGGGAGAGAAATAACAGGGAGTTATTTTCTACTGATAAAATGCAATTCCACTTGCAGCACAGGCAGGCCAAAAAGTGACATGATGTGATTATGCCGCTGAAAGACTAGCTGGTTTGACACGCCATAATGAGTCTGTGGAATTTCATGTTTAAATGTTTACATTACAGAAAAAGAGAGCCTGAGAAAAGAACAAGAGAGAGACTGAGCGGTGATAAGAGGCAAGGTGAGAGAGTGAGCGTGCAAGAGAAAATAAAATCCTTTGTTGGCCATTTAAAAAAGATGACAGAAAAATGTCAGGCACTTTCTCTCCTGTGAGTGCTCCTCACGGCGCAGTTGTCATGTCACGCTGAGATTGGTGGCAGTTTGACTCGAGAGGCTGAAATCGCTGAGCTCGTGGTGAAATCAGACGGACTCTTTGTCTGCACGGTGATTGGCTTGAGAAGAAGGCAAGGAAAATGGAGGAGAGAGGAGGAGGAGAGAGGCTGGATGAGAGAGGCTGGATGAGAGAGAGACAGGTGGAGGGAGAGAAGAGGATGGAGAAAAGTAAGGGGGAGTGGAAGGAGAGATAGTAGACTTAGTAGGATGGACGATAGAGGATGCTGGAGGAGAGAGGAGAGGAATACGTTTCAAGAGAAAGAGGGGAGGAGAAAGATGATGGGAGAAGCAAAAGAGAACAGAGGCCGATGGCCAGGCATGGTTTCAGGAATGACAGCAGGTGTCAGTGGGGGATGGGAGAGTATGGAGAGAGAGTGTTCAACCAGGGATGAATAAAGAAAGACAAACCCATATTTGTCTCTCCTTCCCCCCCCCCCCCTCTCTCTCTCTCTCTCTCTCTCTCTCTCTCTCTCTCTCTCTCTCTCTCTCCCTCCCTCCCTCCCTCCCTCCCTCCCTTCCTCCCTCCCTCCCTCCCTCCCTCCCTCCCTCCCTCCCTCTCTCTCTCTCTCTCTCTCTCTCTCTCTCTCTCTCTCTCTCTCTCTCTCTGTCATCCTCTTCGTATCCCCTTTCTTGCTCATTCAAATGTTTGTCATTCCCCTCCTGTCATAGTCTTCGCCCCCTCTGTCTGTGTCATGGTTTTGTGTGTCTCTTGTTCTCAGATGAGCATGCAGGCTGCTAGCGACGCAGGCTGCTAGCGACACCGACATAGCCTGGCCGTGGGCTTCTAATTAATGACACCTAATGAGGACACAGAATTTGCATTTTAATAGTCACTCCTTTCTAACTGGTCTGATACATATTCTTCCTGATGCTCACCTCTGAAAGAGAAGTACATACAGTACATCCTCAGCACTCTTTATGCTGCACACAGTATTCACTCATGCTAAATACGTGCACGCAAGTGCACATAATTGAAAATGCCCACATGCAGTACACTTGCGATGTAGACCAACCAATCTCTACGTGTTTTTTGTTAGCACACAGTAAAGGCATGTTAACTCATTAGCATGAGAATCCTATGTACTGTCATGACATGGTCTCACACACTCTTAGAACATATTCTTCACAGTCTCACACACGCTCAGAACATGTTCTTTCCTAACTCCTGTGGGTCTATTGAGCTTCTGCACTGTTGACAGGACTGTTTACTTATGATGATAAGAAGCTCTCCAGTCTTGAGAGCGGCTTGGAGGGACTAGCCGACCAATCAGAGAACATCTCTCTGAGTGCCGGTTCCATCGCCGTGGGAACGGTGGAGGAGAGAGGAGCAGCTATTACAGTCTCCTCAGGAGATCTGAGGCCTCCATCCCTCTGAAGTAGAAGGCCTTTGGGACACCTCTCATTAGACCAGCAAAGAGCCTCCAACCCACCAGAGGGACCCTGGGAAATGGAGGCCAAGTGCTCTGAATGTAACACTGTCTGTTTGCTCACTTCTTTAGTAATCCATGCCACGGCGGAAGGACGCCAAGTCACGGAGCGACCAGTACCAACCTCAACTGATCACTGCAGCAGGAGAATCTTCCTCTTCTTGCTTTTTGGTTTTGTTGCCTGGGTGAAAAAAAGAGCAGAAAAGAGAAAAAAAACAACAACATTGAATTAATTAGCTACTTCAATTGTGAGTTATCAGAGAACGATCCCCTGGGGGTGTAATTAAGAAGTGTTTATTTGGACACAGTTTGCTCTTCAAGGAGGTAACAAAGCTAATTGGAATTATATTTAAGTCACGCTCAACACAATTAGGCCCACTTTTACAGTCGGGGATGTGGCAAGAAGAGTTGGCGTCTCCAGTAAAGATTAAAACGATAGAAATTACAAAGTGTTTACTGCATTTGTAAATGTAATAACACTTAAATGACAATCAAGAGAGAGAAAGAGAGAGTAGGTGGAGAACACGCAGGGAAGAAGGATTCAGCTGGCTTCACCTAGAATCTGTCATGCCTCTTCTCTCTCTCAAAGAGACACACGCACACACGTCATCTCTCTCTCATATAACAACCACGCACACACACCGGTCTCTCTCATGGTCTAGACATAAATGCCTCTCCTCATACACACACTCTCTCTCATAGCCTAGATACAAAAGCCTCTCTTCACACACACACACACACACACACAGAAGATTGGAGGAGAGAAAATAGATATATTATAAAGAGACCAAGTTGGCCCACATTGCTGCGGTGTCCCGGTCGTGTAGATTCACCCTCTACAACATCCGGAAGATCAGGAGATACCTGTCTGAGCACTCCACCCAGCTGCTAGTCCAAGCACTTGTCCTCTCCAAGTTGGACTATTGCAACTCGCTGCTCGCTGGTCTCCCAGCATGTGCAACCCGCCCTCTTCAGAGGATTCCGAACGCAGCGGCCCGTCTGGTCTACAATCTACCCAGACGCTCCCATGTTACCCCGCTCCTCATCTCCCTCCACTGGCTACCTATCATGGCCCGTATCAGATTCAAGACCCTGGTATTGACCTTCCGAGCAGTGAACGGGACTGCACCCGTCTACATCAAGTCTCTCCTGCAGCCTTATACCCCCACCCGTCACCTACGGTCTTCTTCAGACAACCGCCTGGTGGTCCCACCGCTCAAGACCGCCCGGTCCCAACACAAGCTCTTCTCCTGTCTGGCCCCCCAGTGGTGGAATCAACTCCCCACCTCCATCAGAGACACTGACTGTCTCTCCACCTTCAAGAAAAGGCTCAAGACGCACTTGTTCCGGGAGTACAACGGTACTTAGGAATGGTTCGCTTGACCCGATGTTAGTTTCCTCAAGCATCACAATGACTCTTCCTCAGAAACTTGTTGCTCTTGTGGTTAGTGGTAACTGATTTAAATTGTTTGTACTCGCTGTGATATATTGTTTTTATTATTGTTGCTTGTTTTTTCCACAGGTACACTTGCACTTATAGCAGTTCATGTTGTTTAATTGTAACTTGTTTAACTACATGCTCTTATGGTTCTTCCCTTTGGCACTTACTTTGGTTGTTCACAATGTGTGCTTCATGTTTTGGCTACTCGCAATGTTTTGTGGCTATCTTGTTGTTATGATCAGTGACCTATGCACTTTGTAAAGCTCTCTCTTGGAAGTCGCTTTGGATAAAAGCGTCTGCTAAATGAATAAATGTAAATGTAAAATGTAAGTTATTGTTTTCACTGATACACTTCTAGAACTAAAAACTTCAGTTCAAACTTCTTGTGCTATAACTTTCTTTGTTTTGACATGATTGTTGACAAGATGATGTCTCTAAGCAAAGTCTTTAAAGGTTGTTTTCTGAGTGAGCTTTTCGATCAATCGATCTCTCTCTCTCTGTGTAAAACAAAGTATTTTGTGAACACCCTAAAAATAAAAGCTTTAAGGCCACCCAAAAAACTCAAATCCTAAATCAAATATTTAATGGTAAACCATGCTCGCTCTCTGTAATTGGGTGAGCAACTGTTCTGCTTTGAACACTCCATTTTAAATATATTGTCCCCACATCCCTCTCAACTTCGCCTTTCCTCTGTTCTCCTCTCTCTTTCTGACTTTGAACAGATATCATCCCATCCGATCTGTCGCCATGATAACAGGCAGACGGAGACCAGGGTGATTGTTACCATGGTAATGAGGAGCTCTATGCTCCGACGAGACGGGGGGTTATTAGATTCTGTTGCTATAGAAATGGATAGCCGATCAACTTTTTGAAGAGAAAATGCTAAAATGAAAACTGCACTGATGCATTTTAGAAGTGATTTGAATTTAGGGAAGGCCACTGCAAAAGCTGTGTGCAGTCTGAATAATGGGAACTAAGTCAGAAAGAAGCATGTTTTATTGATAGGGTCTTGCAAAGTTTTTCACAGAGTGACGTTGTGATTAATTGCAGTTAATTGCTATGGGGGAAAGAACTCGTCCTGTTTCCTGGTTCAGCAACTCATTAAGTTGAAGTGTGGACAATAGAAGTCACAGATGAAATCACAACTCTATACTCTCTTATCGTTGTCTTCTCTTCTCAGTCCATATTTCTCCTACATCCCATAATAACTTTGCTCCTTGTTCCCTACCTCCCTCTGTCCTTCCATCCCTTGTTCTCTCTCTCTTCCTCATCTTCATCATCCTTTGTGTGCCTGTTCTCTGTTCGCCCTTCTACCTCTCCTCCTCTCTCCTCTATCTTCCTCCTCTCTCCACCTCTTTCCTCCTCCTCCTCCCTTTCTGGTGCTCAGTAAAGCCCTCCATGCCACTTACAACAGGCACCACTGATCTTTCTAATCTTCTTATCCCATTTGCATACCCACACTGTCATTTCCTACGCCTTCCTCCCAGGTTGCATTTGAATAATACAAATCTGTTCTATATTTGTCAACTGTGAGATGATATTATATTTATGAATATAATTGAACACATTCCAGGCCTCAGAAGACAGAGCCAGGAGGCAGCAGAAGAGGAGCAGACATCTGGAGACCCAGTTAACACCCCTGCTTTACTCTCCTCAGAAAGAGACCCTGACCTGCGCTGCACAGACCCCTTCGACCGCTTTGCTTCCCTGTGCTGCTCTAACCCTCACTGGACTGTCGATTCATCTTTCTCAATTTCTCCATTCCCCTTTCTCTCTCTATGTCTCTCTCTCTCTGTCTCTCTCATTCTCTCTCTCTCTCTCTCTCTCTCTCTCTCTCTCTCTCTCTCTCTCTCTCTCTCTCTCTCTCTCCCCCCCCCCCTCTCTCTCTCTCTCTCTCTCTCTCTCTTTCTCTCTCACACACACTCTCTCTCAGTCCAGTTCAGTCCAAAGGGCTTTATTAGCATGAAAACAACAAATGTTCATATTGCCAAAACAACGGTGGAACTACAAAATATTCATCAATATAAATCAGAGCCTTATATATACTTATATTTCAGACAGATACAGACACGCACACGGAAGTTAAAAATATATAATATATAAAAAATAATAACAAGAAAAAAAAAATATGTTCTGTTAGACACATTATACATCTCTCTCTCTCTCTTTCTCTCTCTCTCACACACTTTCTCTCTCTCCCTCACTCTCTGTCTCCCTCTCTCTTTCTTTTTAATTGGGTCACCGCTAATAAAGAACTGTATACACCTTATTCACTTTTTAGATGATGGTAATTATATCTATCATTAATTTATCAATTAATTATTCCTCTCTGATAGAGTAACAATAAAATAATAATAAATACAAAATGAAAACATGTTCTGTTAGACACATTATACATCTCTCTCTCTCTCTCTCTCTCTCTCTCTCTCTCTCTCTCTCTCTCTCTCTCATACTTTCTCTTTCTCCCTCACTCTCTGTCTCTCTCTCTCTTTCTTTTTAATTGGGTCACCGCTAATAAAGAACTGTATACACCTTATTCACTTTTCAGATGATGGTAATTATATCTATGATTAATTTATCAATTAATTATTCCTCTCTGATAGAGCTATCTTTTAAAGGAATCGTGGGAGGTGTGATAAAAGGAATGCCTTATAAACTAATATAATGGATGTCTGTGCGTGTATTGCGTATCGGACACACGTGAAACTCCAACCTCTGGAGAGCTATCAGATATGCAGTTTTTGATGTTGCTTTCTGGTTACAGTGGTAAATTAATCCATGACCATGATTCAAGCTCCATTCTGTGTGCTTCATGGATGAAATTATCTTCTCTTAGGAAGGCAGTATTACAGTAAATCAAACAGTTGATGCCAATCTGGTGAAGGCTACACCATCTCTTTCATGCATGGACTCATCCTCACACTCTTCCTCTCTTTCACACACACACACATGTACACACACACATTTACGTACAAACTCATACACATCCTGTATTTTTCTGAAAACAAGCTGCATTTTCTATAACCCGCACCCCACCAGAATGGGAGCTTTGTGTTTGTAAATCGGATTTTAACCCGCACTGAAATATATGCCGCACTTGATACGGGAACAATGATACCAACCAATGCACGAGTAGGCTATAGGCGATCTTACAGCATGCTGTACACGGTACATACACACACTAAACCAATTGTCTGTATTGTTGGTGTTTGGGCTAGCTACTTTAGTCTTCCTCCTTAGCCATGTCCAAGTTAGCCTCTGTCATCCGCTAGGTAACTCTGGCCAATCCATTCGTATTGACGCTGTGACTGAGTAGCAGTCTAAGCTGCTGACACCCTTTAGTGGCTTCAATACCCCTTTTATCCTCATGGTCCACCAGTAATGAGTCCCTGGAGATACCAGCTGGACAGGAGCAGAGACCAGTCTGGGACCATAGAGGAAAGACAGAAGCTGATTGAGGCAGTGCACAGCCCAGGTCCATGTGTGCTGTACTCTTAGACAGGCTGAGGAAGAAGGAGGAGTGGGTGAGAGAGGAGAAGGAGAGAGGGGAGTGAGAGTACATGCCACATGGCCTGTCGACCCCTATCCATATTTAGAGGTCAAAGGTTATACTGTTACATCATATCATATGGATACTACACTGAGTTTCTAATCCCCTCAGATATTGTGTAGAAAAGCATGTGTGATGTGTGTTAGAGTGTGTGTGTCCAAGATGTTGCATTCCCTTATGCTTCAGTGGTTGCTTCTGTTCAGAAACAGTCTAATCTTTCTGATTCTGTGTTGAGTCACACAAAAGAGCAGCCAGTGAGCCAGACAAGCAATGAGGACTGAGGACAATGGGGGTGTTTGTGTGTGTGGCTGTGTGTGTGTGTGTGTGGCTGTGGGTGTGTGTGGCTGTGGATGTGGGTGTGTGTAATCCGGATTTCTTTTAACAACTGTAATCCTAAAGCTGTGTTGCATTCAGTAGTTTTGAAAGTGTGTGTTTGTAAGTCTACTATTTCTACATCTGAATGTGGGTATATTGTGCGTTAAGGCATACAGCACATTTATGTGTGTGTGTCTGTACGTGTATGTGTGTTTATGTGCATGCGTGTGTAACTGTGTGTCAGTTTGCAGGCTCTACTTTGATCAGAGAGCATTGTGTATGTCCGTAGGCACACACACGTGAAGCCATCTCAGAACTCATTTAGAGTCCAGAGTGAGTCAGACTCACAGACCTGGGAGTTAACACACACGCTCACACATAAACACACACACACACAGACAAAAACAGGCAAACGTATACACACACATAGACAAACACACACACAGACATGCACATTTATCATCGTCCGGTACACAGTTTACACAAAGAAGCCAGCTCACTCAACAACCTCCTAGAGTACGTTAGTGTGTATGTGTTCAGCATGTTAAATCACCTATTTGGACTATATTACAGTAAAGGTACTATTCAGTTGAATTGTATTGTAAGGAGGAGATGCTGGTCATCATTATATTATGTTTCAGGAAATGTTAGTGTAATCTTCCTGCTTTGTGTTTCTATTTGATCCAGTCAGATTGATCTTCAGAAGGATCTCCCCATGAAAGAAGCAATTCAAAAATCCCTCTGACGTTAAGTTCTCCTCTATTTACATATCACAAGTGAGCTTTGATGTTGGGAGCACAGATGTGATGATGCTCACTCAAACACACCATCAACACATCAGAAACAAGCCCGCACTGATGTGGGGGGGGGGTGGGGAGAGAGAGAGAGAGACGATATAATAGAAAATTGAAAATAGAAGATAACAGGGAGGGAGGGGAAGACTGTGTGTGTTTGTGTGTGTGTAGGTCAGCATGCATGTGTTTGTGAGTGTACGCATGTGAGCATACAGTGTTAGTGTGCGTGTGTGTGCGTGTGTGCGGAGGTGCAGGCATGGTAGGGAGGGCGAGAAGCTCCACCAGCCTGTGTTGCAGCGGCACAGTAATGGTCCACAGGGCAGACTAATTGGGATAATCACAGAACAGCTGCCCCAGGGAGGCAGAGACCCCTCCTAAAGCTGCTAGCTGTCTCCTTAACCATGGGACCCCCTCCCCACCCCACCCCACACACCACCACCACCACCACCTGACTGATGTGGGGATGTGTGCTTTACATGGTTGAGACAAGAGGAGCTTTACTAATAGGGTTTCTCTGGCTCATTTGGAAACCAAATATCCTCAGTATGTGTCTGGAGCTGTTAGGGAAGGTTAGTTCTGGTTGGCAGAGCAGGGTAGGGTGTTGTGGAGTGACCCGGTCAGAAACTCATCTCTCTGGGCTGTGTCCGAATGTCCTTGGGGCTTAATTGGTCCTGTTTATGCTTTTCTACTCAGCATGTCCCACACGGAGACACACACACGCACACACCCACACACACGCACGCACACAGACACATGCACTCACTCAGTAGCATTTCAATGCACGTGCAAACCTCCACAACTTCCTTCCTGTGTCATAGAACCCCACACCATCCATGCATGTTCTATACTGATGAATCTGGGTACTTTACCATGTTTAACTGAAGAACTGTACTGAGATGCCTCCTGTTACTGAGGAGTCTTTAGAGTGTCGTGGGTCTGAGCTACAACATTCCTGCACACAGTAAATCCAGGTGGAAGTGAGTTAGTGTCCTCTGACTCTTCCCTTTCTCCTTGCTGCTCTGCTGAAACATGCCTTCTGACTCTGGAGAATTATTAATTAATACATTTAATCTATTTATTTTTTAATCTTTGCATCCGCATCAGGGGTGTGTGTGGAGGGGGTGTGAGTGTGTGTGTGTGTGTGTATTGCTGATTGATGTACATTCTGCACCATCTCAGCATAAACTGGGAGAAGATTAGAGAAAAGTGGGGATTCAGCACTATTCCGTTGGAGTTTCTTCACATGTAATCAGGAAAAGGTAAAACACACACCCACTCGTGCGCTCTCTCTCGTCCTCCCTCTCTCTCCCTGTCACTCTTTTCCCCACATATATCTCTCACTCACTCTATTTCACTTTGGTTCTTTACTGAGTATATTTTGACTATCAATACCTAAAAAATAGTCAGCTTCAGATTGGATTTGGATGGAATTGTTGCATGTTTGTGTGCAGGATGTTTTGGGACATGTTGCCATGGTAATGGAAAGGTCCTTAGCTGTACGTGTAGGTGGGCACAGTAAATCCTGATTAAGCTAAGTATTTGCGTGTGTGAGTGTGTGTGTGTGTGTGTGTGTGTGTGTGTGTGTGGTGGGGTACATGTATAAATATACATTACTATTACTGGAATCCTGACTGATCCCGTCTCTACAGGAGACCAGCCTGATCTCTGCTGAAAGAGTACCTAATTACATCAACATAAAGTAAACACAACCACATAGTTGTGTCATATGATAGTCCATGAAGAAGTCATGAGAACCCAGAGCAGATGACCACTTTATAAAAGCCCCTAGCCCACCTATTGCTTAACTCTTATACAGTTAAAACTTGAAGATTTGGATGTTCATAATCATATGTCTGTATGCCTGCCTGTTTGTCTATCATGTGTGTTTAATCCAGTCTCTAGGACATTACCACATCCATGAGTTATGAATCACTGCTTCCACACACACCGAAATAACAACATTGAGATTAAAATGAATAAAGTCAATTATCCTCTATGGGTATAATCACTGAGTCTCACAGAATGATGTTTCTGCACATTCCCCAAAGAGAAAAGAAATTAGATGGAGAGAAAGAGAGACAAACACAGACAGAAGAGGAGAAATTCATCTTCCTCCTAATTGAAATGAAGTTCTGAGACTCGAAGCAGCGACTGAAGTTACGAGGCAGAAAATAAAGCTCATAGTCTCTCGTTTAATCGGAAATTGAAATGGGATCTGTCATTTGCTCCCTCTCTCTCTTTCTCTCTCTGAGTCATCGTCCTCTTGTCCCCTGTGTGTGTACAGTATCCCGGCTTTCATTCCACCAGCTTCCAGAACTTCTTTGTTTTTTGTCTTCTGGATCGTCGCTTTGACAAACCGCCAATCCAGAAAGAGATCTGTTGTCTCTCCAAACTCACCCTTTTTTCTTATCCAGACATCTCAGGGAAGGCAGGAGAAGTGGGGGTTGGGGGGTGTCCATACCGACTTTTAGCAGTCATTACTGCTGTTCACCTTCTTGATTTCCCAACTGACACATACATGATGAATGAAAGAGAGAGAGAGGGAGGAGGAGAAGAGAGAGAAAAAGTCTGACAATACTGAAAGAAAGCTAACCTTTCAGTCACCCTATATTTTGTAAGAACAAGAATATAGAGAGGAAACAACCTTTTAAGAACTTTTGAATCTCTGCTGTTTCTTATTTTATTTGTTGAACATCATTACTTATTATACAATATCTGTGTAATGTGTGATTTTCCTGGGTGTGGTGTGTTTTTATGTGGTTCACATCTGTTTTGTGTGTGACATTTGTATTGATTTGGGTGCGAGTGTGTGTTTGTGTAAAGAAGTGAGGATTCCTTTTCTCTCACCATCAAGTATAATGGGTCACGGAGAACATGACAGAATTCAAGAACGCACGAAGAACTCTACACTTATGTCCCTCCTTGCTACCACGTAACACACTGAGAAAAAGCGAGAAAACCAGATATGGAGAGAAAAGCACTTGCAAATTGAGAAAACAGAAATAGAACGAGAAAGAGCACAACTGGACAAGATACATAATGGAAGTGTACAGAGCTAAACGCACGAACAGAGAGGAAGCAGTATTGTGCGTCTGTCTCCAGGGTTACGACTGTGACAGACTGAGAGATGGTGAGAAAAAGTGAGAGTTAGGGGGAGCGACATAAAGAGATATTACTGTAAGATAGATACACAGAGTGAGAGATAGAGGGATAGACTCACTCAGAAACCAGCAACAAGTCAAGTCATGATGCTGTGAGAATCTAAAGATGGACTGACTTCTGGCCTGTCTGCATGACCAAAACCCTGCTTCTGCCTGTACAGACCACAGCATTGATTCAACTTAATCATTCAGAAGGCACACACACATACACACACTCAAAACACATACACTCACTTACAAAGAAAGACATGAACATACACATACTTACATACACGCTCAAGCCAACCCACATCGCAGACAGAGTTTAACACACATAAGCACGGTACACACACACGCACGCACACACACACACACACAGACACACCCACCCACACTATGGTCAAGCAGTGGGTCTGTGGAGGTTGTCGCTGCCCCGAGGCATGTTGTTTCCAGGGGATAGAGAACTAGTCAGCAGGCGATACAGAGCAGAAGAGAGGGATGAGGGGGAAGGATAGGAAGATGAAAAGAAGACCCATCCATTATTCATACTCGTAGTTTGTTTACAGTTGGTCGGTTTGCGTTAGCCTGTTTGGTCTTGTATGAGTGTGAGCCTGTCCACATATCTGTGTGTTCAGGGTTGTTTTGAGGGTCTGGGGCACCACTCTCTCCTGCTGTGACCTGCCTTATTAAACTCTGCTCTCTCTTCCTGTTCTCTCCTCACCGGGCTGTGCTCTCTCTCTCTCTTCCTGTTCACTCCTGCAGACTGCTCTCTCTCTCTTCCTGCTCTCTCCTCGCCAGACTGCTCTCTTTCTTCCTGCTCTCTCCTCACCAGACTCTGCTCTCTCTCTCTCTCTCTCTCTCTCTCTCTCTCTCTCTCTCTCTCTCTCTCTCTCTCTCTCTCTCTCTTCTCTCTCTTCCTGTTCTCTCCTGCAGGCTGAGCTCTCTCTCTCCCTGCTCTCTCCTCACCAGGCTGTGCTCGCTCCTTCTGTGGCGCCCCTCTCTAAGTTCTGCCTGCTAGCAGCCCTGGCACAGCCTGAACAGATCTGTGACCTCCAGCCAGGCAGCAGCATGGCCACCATTATTTAGAAGCATCTCTCTGTTTATCTTTCCTTCTCACCCTCTCTCTTACCATCCATCTCTTTTTCTATCTATCTCTTTCTGTCTCTGTCTCCCTCCCTCTTTCTACAGATACTGTATACCATATACAGTATATTTATTTTATTTATACATATATACATTTGTATACTTTCTCTCTCCTCTCAGCAGAGACAAGTAGGTATTTCACGACTAATGGTCAAATTACATTTGATTCAGTGATTGAGCGTATGCATATGTGTGTATGCATGTGTGCATCTGCAAAATAGATGTTTCAGACAGATGGATGAATGCATGGATGGATGGATGGATGGATGGTTGGTTGGTTGATTAATATGGCAGTCACTGACAGAGTGTGCTTTTGTGTGTCACATGGTCTAGGCAATTTGTGTCTCCTCAGCAGGGTGTCTCTTTGCCTCACAGGAGGATGTCTACTCACACAACAAAGCATGAAAGACCCTGCTCATAAAAACATATCACACACAGGGACCCCCATCACAGAGCCTGCCACACACACACACACACACACACACACACACACACACACACACACACACACACACACACACACACACATGAACCCATCTTATCCTGAAGCTTTGCATTTGTGTGTGGGGGTGGAGGGGTCCTTTAACTCTTGAGGGATCTGGTACCCACTCAGCCCCCCCTCAAACACAAGCTTTTTAGTAGAACTACTCTACTGTCTGTTTCAATAGCAGGCAAAATAACAGCCGTTAGTTTAATAACAGCACATATATGAACATTGATCAGTTCAGAGTCCCCAATAGATTAACCTTTCTGATCCCCCCCATTCTTTAAGAAATGACAGTTCAGAACATCACATGAAGCTGTGCAGAAATGTTCTCAAAACGCTGCAGGTGGAACCGTCAGTCGAAGTTGCATTGTCACATCCAGGCACACTGAACACAGGGCTGCTTTCTCCTTACTGTTCCCCATCAGGCCTGTGAATCACAGTTTCCTGTTTCAAAAGGAGAGCCAATTCAGCTTGCGCTGGTATCCAGAGAACAGCTCAACAGATATTTAAATTCATGCAGAACGAGTCAGTCTTAAATGAGTGTGTGAATCCTGCATACTGTAGCGTCAGCTCCTCACTGAGAGACGACATTTAAATGTCGAGGTGGGGATGGATAGGTGCTGATAACACTGTTATTCCACATTCACTGTCTACCTACCTTAACTAATCTCTAGCCTCCATGTCTGTCACTAAGTCTACGCCTCTATATATTTTTTGGAGGAGCTGTGTGCGTGTGCGTGTCTGCTGATGCTGTGTACTCTCTATGTCTGTATGTCTATATGTGTGCATGATTGTGTGCATGTCTCTGTGTGTGTGTGTGTGTGTGTGAGTGAGTGAGTGAGTGAGTGAGTGAGTGACTGCGTACATCCCCTGTCTGCCTGTGTGCACCCCGGTTAGTTTGAGTGTCAGTGTCCCTGTGTTTAGGGAAAGGATGACTTTATCAAGCTCCCTCAGCTGGTTGGTGAGGTGGATCTAAGTTCGATGAGCAGGGAGATTGGAGGAAGTGGCGAATGCCTTCAGCACCGTGTATGTGAACCGCCCAGGAATCAAAGCTTCTCTCACTTTATCTGCCCAGACCACCTGGTGGGCAGGAAGACTGGGGTGAGCTGTGCCAGGCCTGGACCACTGCCTGACAGGGGGATCTGCAGGGCTACGCAGAGAGGGTGAGAGAGAGGGGATGAAGAGAGAGAGAGGGGGGGGGGGGGGGGGCGAAAGAGAGGGGGGGGGGTAGAGGGGGAGAGATGGGAGTGCGAGATTCAGACAGAGACAAAGAGAGAGGGGACACAGAGAAAGTTGTAAAACAGTGACAAAAAAAGGAAATCCATGAAGAGGGAGAGAGAGGGAAAGGGACAGACAGGCGAAGCAATTTCAATGATTTCAGATCTTTTTTTTCCCATACTACGAGGAGCAGACTAAGGTGAGTGTAATGCCTGAACACTCTCCAATTACTTTAGAGAAACTTGGGTTGAAAGGGAGAGGAGAGGGTATGAGAAGAGAGGGATGGAGAGGTACTGTATGTGTAGGAGAGGGTGGGAACGGATAGGAGACTGGAAGGGAGGAGCCGAGGAGGGGAGAGGAGAGGAGAGAGACGCTGACAGATAGAGAGTTAACTGTCGAAATTAAAGGCCTCAGGAGAGACCATGGGTTGGACGGTTGGAGCCAGCTACATTTCAGAAGGATGTGGGGTCATGTTTGGGCAGCAAGACCTCAAGCACAGGAGAGGAGAAGTAGGAGTGGAATGGAAGGCTTCAAAACTGCCTGCGAGGAATGAGACGAGAGGGAGGGAATTGTACTAATGAACTTGTAGACAGAGGAACCAGAGAGAGCGAGCAACAGAGAGAGAGAGAGAGAGAGAGAGAGAGAGAGAGAGAGAGAGAGAGAGAGAGAGAGAGAGAGAGAGAGAGCAGGGAAGTGTGAAGAAGTCATATCTGTTGCAGATAAATCTATGTGGCTGCATTTGTACCTTTGCTCTATACGTGGTCGACCTGAGACCATGGTCTTAATAACTTAGAGAGAGGCAGACAGACAGACAGACAGACAGGCAGGCAGGCAGGCAGGCAGAGTGAGGCTTTGTGTTGTTGTATTTGCAGCTGCTGGAGTAATTTACATTCGGCCTCTCCTGTCTTACCGGGGTAGGAGTCATGGTGTGCCCTGAGGCTTCCAAAACAACAGAGGGGTCAAGCCCCTTCTCCACCCCGCACACGGATCCCAGCGGAAGGGTTAGACCTCTGGACCGATGAACAGAAGAGCCCCACAAAGAGGCAGCCAGAAAGGGAGAGAGCTCCAGGATCAGCCCTCCACAGAACCAGCCCTCCACAGAACCAGCCCTCCCCAGAACCAGCCCTCCACAGAACCAGTCCTCCCCAGAACCAGCCCTACCCAGAACCAACCCTCCCCAGAACCAGCCCTCACCAGAACCAGCCCTCCACAGAACCAGCCCTCCCCAGAACCAGCCCTCACCAGAACCAGCCCTCCACAGAACCAGCCCTCCCCGATCCCCAGCTGCAGGAATCCAGCGAGGTGAAGCCGCTGCATCTGCATGCTGTGTGATGTCTGGGATATGAGGCTGAGCCCGGGAGGATGTCATCAGCATGGCATGTAGCTTGGTGTTGCAGCAACCAGGGAGATTAATTACTGGACAACAGCACTGTTTGACATGGAGATGTGGTACTGCGATAGACTTGCACGCCGGGACTCTGGAACACAGATACAGGCTGGAATTACAATGACAGCCACACACATACATACACTCCCAGGTCAATCTGAAACAACAAAACAAGCCAAGCTTGGGAATCAATGAAAACAGGATTGTAACATCGGTCCACCAGGAAATGCCATTAGTCTATGTGCTGGAAAGTACTGTATCTCCGTTTGGGGGTGACCCTATGTGTGTGTGTGTGTGTGTGTGAGTGTGTGTGTGTGTGTTTGTGTATGTATGGGTTTCTGTGTGTGATTGTGTATGTGTGATGATGTGTGAGGATGCTTTGATGTGGTGAATCAAATATACTCACTAATCAGACATCAAAGCATTTCCTGAGAACTGCTGAAGTGATTTATAGTTACACAACACAGAACCTATCTGTCTTCTCTTTAAAGATCATTGATGTATTATATTTACATGCAATTTCCTATTGTCTCAGCATGTTCCTTAAATGTTTCACAGTACTGCCAAACTGAATAGCATCAAATTGAACAGCATCAAATTGAATAGCATCCAATTGCTATAGAAAACAACTGACATTCCAATTTGCTCGTTGGCTGAAGAATAATAAATGTTTTTATAATTCATTCTCATGAAAGACAACTTCCTGGCCTGTCAGTCAGTCACTTCCTGGGGTCAAAGTAACCAAGGTTATGCTTTGGCCTACAGCCTGACATTCTGTGAATTCTATTAGCATCTTCGCCTGCGAGGGGCCAACAAAGTGCGGTGCGTCAGGTCAGGTATACTTGTATAATGAGCTAACTGTGGCTTACTCGAGTGAGTCTACATTCTCTGGCCCCGGCTAAACTTCTCCAACTTCCTGGTATTTCAAGGACAATTGAAAGGGAAGGTAATTTAAATAAGCTAGTTATGTGGCTATGTGCTGTTGGTTTCAACATGACTTGCAAAATAACATCCAAAACAAGACAGTTGTACAGTACATACACCATGTATATGCGGGTAGTTTAACTGACTTCAGTTGCACTGCGGTAGTGAGTCCCAGTAACCCACTTTGTGTTGAAGTGCACTGCAGGCTGGTTGTGTTGTGTTGAACCAGGGGAACAGGTGGGGAGAAGCTACAGCATGAGACTGAGCAGAGTGTAACTGGTCTCCAAGAGGAAGTAATCCTGCTCTGGTACTACCAGGCAGTGAAGGAGGAGTGGTACCGTGGTTGGAACTGTGCTACACTGGATCGTTCCCTTGTGTGACACGTCAAACAGCATCGCTTCATCACAGCTTGTGTGGAATGTTGACTTTGTCAAATGTTTTGTGCGCGAATGTTGGATTATTCATGTGCATGCCTATATGTGGGCATTAGGTGTGTGTGTGTGTGCGTCTCTGTGTTTTTTGAATGTGTGTGTGTGCGCGTGAGTGTGTGTGTGTGTGTACACCACAGGCCCAGTGGCTGGGGGTCTGCCCACCCTCGACAGCCACTGTGATGATGATGAAGATGATGATCTCTCAGTACGAGCAGCAGAGAGAAAGTCTCGGCTGCAGACTTCAAACTGTCTTTCTCTCCAGCCAAGCCTGCAGCCTTCTCCCTCCCTCCGCTCAAGAACGGCTCATTTGGAGAAAGTCCTCCACTACTGCTGCGCCTGCTTCTCACCAGGGGAACAAGAGAACATCTCATAAGCTCTGACAGATGAATTCAACCCCCCTTTTCTTTGTGCTGTTTGCTTAAACAAAGAGATTAGAAGATTAACTGCTCATAATGCCAGATTGTCTGAACTCACTTATGGCAGAGAGTAATGGGGGTAGGGTGGATTTTGGAAGATTTAGGTGACTAACGGATATTGGAGAAAAAAAATCCAAGTATTGAATCGTTTGTGTGGTAGCATGTGCTTGCGTGTGCGTGCGTGTGTGTTTGTTCATTGAGAATTATAAAAAAAATGGGCAGACAGATTAGCCTGAAGGCTTCATGCTTGCATGGGTTCAGTTGCACACACACACACGCACCCACATACTCACACACACAGATGGAGAAATAGAGATGATTCAGCCTGCTGCTTACTGAGCCGTTGTCACTGTCACAGTAGTGTAATGCTGCACTGTCATGCATTCCAGCTGTCCATCTCTCTCCCCTTTTCTCTAACTTTCTTTTTTTCTCTCTTCCTCTCTGTTCTGTCTTACTTATTGTGTCTCTCAATCCAATCTTCCTTTTCCCCGTCTCTCAGTATGTTTCCTCTGTTTTTCTTGATAACTTTAAGTCTACTCTTTTCCCTTCGGTCGGGATATATCACTCTCTCTCTTTTTTTTCTTCTCTCTAATACACTTTCATTGTTACTGGTGTGACGATTCGTCCCCTCCGTCACCGAGTACGTTCCCCCCCGGGTGCAGGACAGCAAAAATGAGACGCTGAGACGGACAGTTGCAGCAACACTTCAATTATATTTTTTTTCTCTTTTCAGCAGAGCCAGAACGCTAGTAGACACACTGCCGTACTAGGTAGTCAAAACGGGCAAAATAAACACTTCACGTCAAACAAAGAATATAAGTAATTGGACAATTCTCAGGCGGTCCCTCAACCGCCGTTGCACCAGTCATTCTCTGGCTCCACTCTCCTTCCTTCATCTAATCAGGACCTTTTAAAGCAAGCACAATCAGAAATATGAGTTACACCTGTTTACTTGATCCCATCAATTAAGCGTCCTTAGGCCTACCTCCCAGGAGAGGGTGCCCCCAGACCCTGTATTCCACCTGACCCCTCACACTGGGTAAAGTGTTACAGTTTAAGGACAGGATTGTGTATGTTCAGTATGTTCAGCCCTCCTGCAGTGTTTTCAATCTGTTCATGGTTGTATAACAAATTATGTGACCACTACCCTGGAAACAACATTCACAGTCTGTCACATGACAGGAAGGCTCTTGCTATGGACTTTTAAATTCCGATAAAACCCAACAAGAAAACAAATTATTATTTTATGTTCAAAGTGATTAGCACTATCAAAGAGCCACAAAGCTGTGATATTTGATCTACAAATCCACCAACCCGGCATCACTGAATAACCTTTTATTTTAACATTTGATTTTTAAAAATCGTTTTTGCTCATTTAGAAATTCAGCTTTATTTTAAGGTTAGAGTTTGTGAAAGAAGAAAGGTTAGTATGGCAATAAGTCCCTTTGGCTCGCTGAGAATGTGCAGGTTTGTGTGCTTTCATGTTGAAAATATTCATCTGAATTCTAACTAAAGAATCAGAAACATGAGCACTGAAATACTGACATGCTAAATAATAGGATGAATGATCAAGGTTGACTTCCTCCTCCAACGGGTTGGGGAGGGGGCGACCTCAGTGAGAGTTTCTACAGTTTGCTTCCTGCAAGTGAAGACTGAGAGCTGTCTGTGTGTCTGGCTGACACCTTGGTATACATGCTTTCTCTGGCCTGCAGGAAAGCTAAGAGAGGTTTTGGGCTTTGTCTGTGTCTGTGTGGTGTTGGGTATTAATGTGGTCGGGTGGCTGGCCTAGCAAGACTGACGGACCACACACACACTAAGGCTGCTTGTGTGCCTTATCCTTTGAGTGACTCCCTGCATGACTGCTTTCCAAAGACCCATTCATAGTCTGAGGTTCTCACACACACACACACACACACCTGTGTTTGCATGCATATAAACACATATATGCACAAGCACAAACTCACATACGCACATGCAAAATATCACAAGTAAATGCACTATACACACATACGCAAACTCAAATGATCACAGCAATGCACACACACACACACAGACATACACAATGTTCCTATCAAAACCCTATCAAAACCTAATATATTTCTATCTTATACCATCCAGTTACCTACCCCCAGTGTGAGCAAGTTGGTGTTCTCCATAGATGTTTACTTACACCCAGTAACCTGTGTCTACCTGCTGAGGCACAATTTCAGTCCAATTCTCACTACTCACAAAGCTCAACAATACAAACCAAAACAAACATTTACATTTAAAAACGAAAACATTGCTAAGAAGAAGAACCTCTTTAAGAATGTTGTTAGTATTCAAAAGATCAATACTGCAATAATCCACGTTTACAGAATTATTGTGGACAGCCAATATCAATCTGAAAGTGTTGGCTTGTGCAAACCTTTTAGTCTGACTTTCGTAAAAATGTTGCGTTTGTTTGTGTGTTTGTGTGGACGGGGAGAGGAGGAAACGTAAATAATAAGGCAAGGAGAGAAGGAGGAGGGGGAGAGGCAGGGGAGGGGAGGCGGAGGGGAGGGGGAGAGGCAGGGGAGAGGAGGCGTAGGGGAGGGGAGGTGGAGGGGAGGGGGAGAGGCAGGGGAGAGGAGGCAGAGGGGAGGGGAGGTGGAGGGGAGGGGGAGAGGCAGGGGAGAGGAGGAAGAGGGGAGGTGGAGGGGGAGTTGTTGTATCAGAGGAGTAAACAGGCAGCAAAAAGACACAAGGGACCTTGATCCTTGACCTACTCTCAAGAAGGAAGACACAAGAGACCTCCTCACATCAGTCACACACACACACACAAACTCTCTCTCATAAACACAAACACACACAGGCGCATGCACACACACACACACACCCTTACACAAACACACACACACACACACCTGCCACCATGGAAGACTTGTCTGTGTTTACCAGACTGTATTTGCCCATGCTACTGAACAGACTTCCACCTGTTGTTGCACCTGCATCTGAAGCAGTGGAGCGGGGTGCTTCCCTCCCCCCCCTTCTCTCTCACTCCTTCCCCCCTACTCTCTCCATTCCTCTCCCCCGTTATCCTCTCTCCCTCACTCTCTCTCCCTTCAGCCTCTCTACAGCAGACAGATGGCTCGAATATGCACCTGAAAATGAGAAAGACATATTGAAAGAGAATGAATGTGTGTGCGTGAGTTCGAAAGAGACAGAGAGAGAGAGACAGAGGGAGAGAGAGAGAGAGAGAGAGAGAGAGAGAGAGAGAGAGAGAGAGAGAGAGAGAGAGAGAGAGGGGGGGGGGGGGAGAGGGAGAGAGAGACATCACATTGCTTTTTAAGATGGAAGTCTCCAGCCTGTAAATACTAACATTATAAAGTTAGTAATGATAGTAGAGGGTAACTTTTGCATCAGATATTCAATTCACTGTGAAGGAAATGAAATATATAATCTCAGACACACGCACAAACACGCACGTTCACACATGCACTTATTTGCTCTATCTTTCACTTGCACACACACACACACACACACACAGACACTCACACCTCTTAACTAATCTCTAGCCTCCATGTCTGTCACTAAGTCTACGCCTCTATATATTTTTTGGAGGAGCTGTGTGCGTGTGCGTGTCTGCTGATGCTGTGTACTCTCTATGTCTGTATGTCTATATGTGTGCATGATTGTGTGCATGTCTCTGTGTGTGTGTGTGTGTGTGTGAGTGAGTGAGTGAGTGAGTGAGTGAGTGACTGCGTACATCCCCTGTCTGCCTGTGTGCACCCCGGTTAGTTTGAGTGTCAGTGTCCCTGTGTTTAGGGAAAGGATGACTTTATCAAGCTCCCTCAGCTGGTTGGTGAGGTGGATCTAAGTTCGATGAGCAGGGAGATTGGAGGAAGTGGCGAATGCCTTCAGCACCGTGTATGTGAACCGCCCAGGAATCAAAGCTTCTCTCACTTTATCTGCCCAGACCACCTGGTGGGCAGGAAGACTGGGGTGAGCTGTGCCAGGCCTGGACCACTGCCTGACAGGGGGATCTGCAGGGCTACGCAGAGAGGGTGAGAGAGAGGGGATGAAGAGAGAGAGAGGGGGGGGGGGGGGGGGCGAAAGAGAGGGGGGGGGGGTAGAGGGGGAGAGATGGGAGTGCGAGATTCAGACAGAGACAAAGAGAGAGGGGACACAGAGAAAGTTGTAAAACAGTGACAAAAAAAGGAAATCCATGAAGAGGGAGAGAGAGGGAAAGGGACAGACAGGCGAAGCAATTTCAATGATTTCAGATCTTTTTTTTCCCATACTACGAGGAGCAGACTAAGGTGAGTGTAATGCCTGAACACTCTCCAATTACTTTAGAGAAACTTGGGTTGAAAGGGAGAGGAGAGGGTATGAGAAGAGAGGGATGGAGAGGTACTGTATGTGTAGGAGAGGGTGGGAACGGATAGGAGACTGGAAGGGAGGAGCCGAGGAGGGGAGAGGAGAGGAGAGAGACGCTGACAGATAGAGAGTTAACTGTCGAAATTAAAGGCCTCAGGAGAGACCATGGGTTGGACGGTTGGAGCCAGCTACATTTCAGAAGGATGTGGGGTCATGTTTGGGCAGCAAGACCTCAAGCACAGGAGAGGAGAAGTAGGAGTGGAATGGAAGGCTTCAAAACTGCCTGCGAGGAATGAGACGAGAGGGAGGGAATTGTACTAATGAACTTGTAGACAGAGGAACCAGAGAGAGCGAGCAACAGAGAGAGAGAGAGAGAGAGAGAGAGAGAGAGAGAGAGGAGAGAGAGAGAGAGAGAGAGAGAGAGAGAGCAGGGAAGTGTGAAGGAAGTCATATCTGTTGCAGATAAATCTATGTGGCTGCATTTGTACCTTTGCTCTATACGTGGTCGACCTGAGACCATGGTCTTAATAACTTAGAGAGAGGCAGACAGACAGACAGACAGACAGGCAGGCAGGCAGGCAGGCAGAGTGAGGCTTTGTGTTGTTGTATTTGCAGCTGCTGGAGTAATTTACATTCGGCCTCTCCTGTCTTACCGGGGTAGGAGTCATGGTGTGCCCTGAGGCTTCCAAAACAACAGAGGGGTCAAGCCCCTTCTCCACCCCGCACACGGATCCCAGCGGAAGGGTTAGACCTCTGGACCGATGAACAGAAGAGCCCACAAAGAGGCAGCCAGAAAGGGAGAGAGCTCCAGGATCAGCCCTCCACAGAACCAGCCCTCCACAGAACCAGCCCTCCCCAGAACCAGCCTCCACAGAACCAGTCCTCCCCAGAACCAGCCCTACCCAGAACCAACCCTCCCCAGAACCAGCCCTCACCAGAACCAGCCCTCCACAGAACCAGCCCTCCCCAGAACCAGCCCTCACCAGAACCAGCCCTCCACAGAACCAGCCCTCCCCGATCCCCAGCTGCAGGAATCCAGCGAGGTGAAGCCGCTGCATCTGCATGCTGTGTGATGTCTGGGATATGAGGCTGAGCCCGGGAGGATGTCATCAGCATGGCATGTAGCTTGGTGTTGCAGCAACCAGGGAGATTAATTACTGGACAACAGCACTGTTTGACATGGAGATGTGGTACTGCGATAGACTTGCACGCCGGGACTCTGGAACACAGATACAGGCTGGAATTACAATGACAGCCACACACATACATACACTCCCAGGTCAATCTGAAACAACAAAACAAGCCAAGCTTGGGAATCAATGAAACAGGATTGTAACATCGGTCCACCAGGAAATGCCATTAGTCTATGTGCTGGAAAGTACTGTATCTCCGTTTGGGGGTGACCCTATGTGTGTGTGTGTGTGTGTGTGAGTGTGTGTGTGTGTGTTTGTGTATGTATGGGTTTTCTGTGTGTGATTGTGTATGTGTGATGATGTGTGAGGATGCTTTGATGTGGTGAATCAAATATACTCACTAATCAGACATCAAAGCATTTCCTGAGAACTGCTGAAGTGATTTATAGTTACACAACACAGAACCTATCTGTCTTCTCTTTAAAGATCATTGATGTATTATATTTACATGCAATTTCCTATTGTCTCAGCATGTTCCTTAAATGTTTCACAGTACTGCCAAACTGAATAGCATCAAATTGAACAGCATCAAATTGAATAGCATCCAATTGCTATAGAAAACAACTGACATTCCAATTTGCTCGTTGGCTGAAGAATAATAAATGTTTTTATAATTCATTCTCATGAAAGACAACTTCCTGGCCTGTCAGTCAGTCACTTCCTGGGGTCAAAGTAACCAAGGTTATGCTTTGGCCTACAGCCTGACATTCTGTGAATTCTATTAGCATCTTCGCCTGCGAGGGGCCAACAAAGTGCGGTGCGTCAGGTCAGGTATACTTGTATAATGAGCTAACTGTGGCTTACTCGAGTGAGTCTACATTCTCTGGCCCCGGCTAAACTTCTCCAACTTCCTGGTATTTCAAGGACAATTGAAAGGGAAGGTAATTAAATAAGCTAGTTATGTGGCTATGTGCTGTTGGTTTCAACATGACTTGCAAAATAACATCCAAAACAAGACAGTTGTACAGTACATACACCATGTATATGCGGGTAGTTTAACTGACTTCAGTTGCACTGCGGTAGTGAGTCCCAGTAACCCACTTTGTGTTGAAGTGCACTGCAGGCTGGTTGTGTTGTGTTGAACCAGGGGAACAGGTGGGGAGAAGCTACAGCATGAGACTGAGCAGAGTGTAACTGGTCTCCAAGAGGAAGTAATCCTGCTCTGGTACTACCAGGCAGTGAAGGAGGAGTGGTACCGTGGTTGGAACTGTGCTACACTGGATCGTTCCCTTGTGTGACACGTCAAACAGCATCGCTTCATCACAGCTTGTGTGGAATGTTGACTTTGTCAAATGTTTTGTGCGCGAATGTTGGATTATTCATGTGCATGCTATATGTGGGCATTAGGTGTGTGTGTGTGTGCGTCTCTGTGTTTTTTGAATGTGTGTGTGTGCGCGTGAGTGTGTGTGTGTGTGTACACCACAGGCCCAGTGGCTGGGGGTCTGCCCACCCTCGACAGCCACTGTGATGATGATGAAGATGATGATCTCTCAGTACGAGCAGCAGAGAGAAAGTCTCGGCTGCAGACTTCAAACTGTCTTTCTCTCCAGCCAAGCCTGCAGCCTTCTCCCTCCCTCCGCTCAAGAACGGCTCATTTGGAGAAAGTCCTCCACTACTGCTGCGCCTGCTTCTCACCAGGGGAACAAGAGAACATCTCATAAGCTCTGACAGATGAATTCAACCCCCCTTTTCTTTGTGCTGTTTGCTTAAACAAAGAGATTAGAAGATTAACTGCTCATAATGCCAGATTGTCTGAACTCACTTATGGCAGAGAGTAATGGGGGTAGGGTGGATTTTGGAAGATTTAGGTGACTAACGGATATTGGAGAAAAAAAATCCAAGTATTGAATCGTTTGTGTGGTAGCATGTGCTTGCGTGTGCGTGCGTGTGTGTTTGTTCATTGAGAATTATAAAAAAATGGGCAGACAGATTAGCCTGAAGGCTTCATGCTTGCATGGGTTCAGTTGCACACACACACACGCACCCACATACTCACACACACAGATGGAGAAATAGAGATGATTCAGCCTGCTGCTTACTGAGCCGTTGTCACTGTCACAGTAGTGTAATGCTGCACTGTCATGCATTCCAGCTGTCCATCTCTCTCCCCTTTTCTCTAACTTTCTTTTTTTCTCTCTTCCTCTCTGTTCTGTCTTACTTATTGTGTCTCTCATCCAATCTTCCTTTTCCCCGTCTCTCAGTATGTTTCCTCTGTTTTTCTTGATAACTTTAAGTCTACTCTTTTCCCTTCGGTCGGGATATATCACTCTCTCTCTTTTTTTCTTCTCTCTAATACACTTTCATTGTTACTGGTGTGACGATTCGTCCCCTCCGTCACCGAGTACGTTCCCCCCCGGGTGCAGGACAGCAAAAATGAGACGCTGAGACGGACAGTTGCAGCAACACTTCAATTATATTTTTTTCTCTTTTCAGCAGAGCCAGAACGCTAGTAGACACACTGCCGTACTAGGTAGTCAAAACGGGCAAAATAAACACTTCACGTCAAACAAAGAATATAAGTAATTGGACAATTCTCAGGCGGTCCCTCAACCGCCGTTGCACCAGTCATTCTCTGGCTCCACTCTCCTTCCTTCATCTAATCAGGACCTTTTAAAGCAAGCACAATCAGAAATATGAGTTACACCTGTTTACTTGATCCCATCAATTAAGCGTCCTTAGGCCTACCTCCCAGGAGAGGGTGCCCCCAGACCCTGTATTCCACCTGACCCCTCACACTGGGTAAAGTGTTACAGTTTAAGGACAGGATTGTGTATGTTCAGTATGTTCAGCCCTCCTGCAGTGTTTTCAATCTGTTCATGGTTGTATAACAAATTATGTGACCACTACCCTGGAAACAACATTCACAGTCTGTCACATGACAGGAAGGCTCTTGCTATGGACTTTTAAATTCCGATAAAACCCAACAAGAAAACAAATTATTATTTTATGTTCAAAGTGATTAGCACTATCAAAGAGCCACAAAGCTGTGATATTTGATCTACAAATCCACCAACCGGCATCACTGAATAACCTTTTATTTTAACATTTGATTTTTAAAAATCGTTTTTGCTCATTTAGAAATTTCAGCTTTATTTTAAGGTTAGAGTTTGTGAAAGAAGAAAGGTTAGTATGGCAATAAGTCCCTTTGGCTCGCTGAGAATGTGCAGGTTTGTGTGCTTTCATGTTGAAAATATTCATCTGAATTCTAACTAAAGAATCAGAAACATGAGCACTGAAATACTGACATGCTAAATAATAGGATGAATGATCAAGGTTGACTTCCTCCTCCAACGGGTTGGGGAGGGGGCGACCTCAGTGAGAGTTTCTACAGTTTGCTTCCTGCAAGTGAAGACTGAGAGCTGTCTGTGTGTCTGGCTGACACCTTGGTATACATGCTTTCTCTGGCCTGCAGGAAAGCTAAGAGAGGTTTTGGGCTTTGTCTGTGTCTGTGTGGTGTTGGGTATTAATGTGGTCGGGTGGCTGGCCTAGCAAGACTGACGGACCACACACACACTAAGGCTGCTTGTGTGCCTTATCCTTTGAGTGACTCCCTGCATGACTGCTTTCCAAAGACCCATTCATAGTCTGAGGTTCTCACACACACACACACACACACCTTGTGTTTGCATGCATATAAACACATATATGCACAAGCACAAACTCACATACGCACATGCAAAATATCACAAGTAAATGCACTATACACACATACGCAAACTCAAATGATCACAGCAATGCACACACACACACACAGACATACACAATGTTCCTATCAAAACCCTATCAAAACCTAATATATTTCTATCTTATACCATCCAGTTACCTACCCCCAGTGTGAGCAAGTTGGTGTTCTCCATAGATGTTTACTTACACCCAGTAACCTGTGTCTACCTGCTGAGGCACAATTTCAGTCCAATTCTCACTACTCACAAAGCTCAACAATACAAACCAAAACAAACATTTACATTTAAAAACGAAAACATTGCTAAGAAGAAGAACCTCTTTAAGAATGTTGTTAGTATTCAAAAGATCAATACTGCAATAATCCACGTTTACAGAATTATTGTGGACAGCCAATATCAATCTGAAAGTGTTGGCTTGTGCAAACCTTTTAGTCTGACTTTCGTAAAAATGTTGCGTTTGTTTGTGTGTTTGTGTGGACGGGGAGAGGAGGAAACGTAAATAATAAGGCAAGGAGAGAAGGAGGAGGGGGAGAGGCAGGGGAGGGGAGGCGGGAGGGGAGGGGGAGAGGCAGGGGAGAGGAGGCGTAGGGGAGGGGAGGTGGAGGGGAGGGGGAGAGGCAGGGGAGAGGAGGCAGAGGGGAGGGAGGTGGAGGGGAGGGGGAGAGGCAGGGGAGAGGAGGAAGAGGGGAGGTGGAGGGGGAGTTGTTGTATCAGAGGAGTAAACAGGCAGCAAAAAGACACAAGGGACCTTGATCCTTGACCTACTCTCAAGAAGGAAGACACAAGAGACCTCCTCACATCAGTCACACACACACACACAAACTCTCTCTCATAAACACAAACACACACAGGCGCATGCACACACACACACACACCCTTACACAAACACACACACACACACACCTGCCACCATGGAAGACTTGTCTGTGTTTACCAGACTGTATTTGCCCATGCTACTGAACAGACTTCCACCTGTTGTTGCACCTGCATCTGAAGCAGTGGAGCGGGGTGCTTCCCTCCCCCCCCTTCTCTCTCACTCCTTCCCCCCTACTCTCTCCATTCCTCTCCCCCGTTATCCTCTCTCCCTCACTCTCTCTCCCTTCAGCTCTCTACAGCAGACAGATGGCTCGAATATGCACCTGAAAATGAGAAAGACATATTGAAAGAGAATGAATGTGTGTGCGTGAGTTCGAAAGAGACAGAGAGAGAGAGACAGAGGGAGAGAGAGAGAGAGAGAGAGAGAGAGAGAGAGAGAGAGAGAGAGAGAGAGAGAGAGAGAGGGGGGGGGGGGGGGAGAGGGAGAGAGAGACATCACATTGCTTTTTAAGATGGAAGTCTCCAGCCTGTAAATACTAACATTATAAAGTTAGTAATGATAGTAGAGGGTAACTTTTGCATCAGATATTCAATTCACTGTGAAGGAAATGAAATATATAGTAATGATTCATTGAGAATAAAATTGTCATTTTTCTTTAACTTTGAAGCTTTTCATTTGCTATTTTTCAATGTTGTCTCTATAGAAGGCCTTAGAGGACATTTAAAGGAGTCTTGGTTTATATCAGCTTCTGTTGTAATGAGACTGTTTATGTGCTGATTGTTCTAGATAGCAGGACGGTGTGAGTGTCTGTGTGTGTGTGTGTGTGTGTGTGCAAGTGAAAGATAGAGCAAATAAGTGCATGTGTGAACGTGCGTGTTTGTGCGTGTGTCTGCATATGCGCGTGTGTGTGTGCCGGGGAACAGAGACAGGGGGTAAAGCAAACAGTGACAAGGCTCATTACCAGGAAAATCTCGGCCACGCTAGCGATTCCTGGCTGTCCACAGCGCTGCCAGAGTTCCTAATTACGCATCGTAAGTGGCGTCTCGCAAAGTAATAACCCTCGCTTTCTGCATATGCAAATATGACAGACCTGATCATCAGATTTTATATCTCAAAGCACTAATTGTTATTGTAAAACTGGCGAACCCAAGGGCAAACACATAACAACACGCTAACCGGTTTTACATTTCAATACATTTTTATGATTGTTCCTTCCAAACAGAACGGCTTGGCTGAATGTCAGAAATAATGTACTACGTAACTATTGTCTGACATTGCATCATTAAAGTGGTACGAGTGAGTGTGTGTGTGTGTGTGTGTGTGCGTGCGTGTGTGTGTTAAGATAGCTTTTACTAATTGGCCTGATGAAGTGATGAGGGCAGAAGAGCACAGTCTCAGCAGCAGTGAACTTGGACATGAAAGAACAAACTTGAGAGTGTCCGACCCGGGCCTGGTCATGTGTAGGACGTTCTCTATGGGAACAACTGCAGAGAAACATCCATATGATTGCATAAATGAATGCAGAGGAACTTTCCCAGAGTTTTATAATCCTCTACTTTTTATACTCTACAGAGAGATGAAAAGAGAGAGAGAGAATGTGAAGAGGAGACAGAGAGAAAAAGAGACGGAGAGAGAGAGGTTGACAGAGAGAAAGAGAAAGAGAGGGCAAAAGAAAGAGATATTGAGGAGCTGATCCCGTTCTAATGGGGTTCAGTGAACCAGCTTTAGAAAAGCAGTAGTCCTCCCAGTGTGTTCTCCAACAGAGCCTGACTATGCACCCTCTAATACCTCTATGGCTTTGCTCTCAATAGCTGGGCTATTAAAGGGAATTATACCTGGTAGACCAGGCCTCTTACACTGAGATCTGCACTCATAAAGACTCATCGCAAACGACCAAGTGTGTGTTCATAGATGTCTATGTGTCTGAGAATGGTGTCCGCCATTTTTAAGCATTGGTAAGAGAGGAAAAGTGACTCACTTTTCATTGATAGATTGGAAGAAGAAGAAAAAACACACAAATCAACAAATGCATATACAGTATCAGTGCATGGAAATGTGTCTGTGTGTCTGGGTGTGACATCCCTGCAATCAACTTGCACCTGTTAGTTTTTTTCAAACGTGTGTGCGCGCCTGTGACAGTGTGTGCGGCACATGTGTGTTTGTATTCAGTGTGTCTGTCTGCTGCACTGTCACTGCTCTCCCTTCCAGAGAGACATTCTCTCGCTGCTCAGTTACCCCATGGCCCAGCTTATAGACTGTCCCATATTTACTGATACAGAACCTGTCTTCTGCATACAAATGTGAACCTGCAGGGCAGTTTCGGTTCCATCAAGCCCTGTGCTGCTCTCCCCAACCACCAGGACACACAGGAGACAACAATAACCCTAGGATGCCAGGGCTTATCATGTCTGAATGAAGCTCAGCTCGTTAGAGGGGTGGAGGGGTGGAGGCAGGGACACAATGCATAGCATTAATACACAAATAGATACAAACAACAGCAAGACCACTGTTTGTCATTCCTGAACCTAACTGGTGCTAGAGGTTTCCTTTGTTGACGGTTAAAGGACATGTTGAGTGGACAGGCAGACAAGCAAGTTGATATGTAGACAGACAGACAGGTAGGTAGACAGACCAGGCAGACAAGTGAACAGGCAGACAGGTATAGACAGACCAGTCGACATACAGGCCAGACAGACAGGTTGACAGCCAGACAGACAGCCAGACATGCTGGTAGACATGCAGGCAGGAAGACACACAGACATGTTTTCAGTGGTGATAAATTAGCTGCAGGCTTTAGGCTGTCCACAGGGTCCAGTGAGCAGCGCATAGACAGGGACACACCCTCTCTGCATCATAACACTTCACGGCCCACTGCATCTACACATTGTTATTTGCCAACAAGTCCAATTGGCACTTGTCCAGGACAATATTGAGTGCATTCCTTCTCCTTTTCCATCTGTTTGATCAGACAATTTGACATCTCCCTGGTGGATCCCTGGATGGAGGTATAGATACCAAGATAATGAACTCATTCTCTCCTTCTCCCTAGCCCTCAGCTTGCGTCTCTCTCTCTCTTTCTCCCTCCCAGTCTCTCTTTCTTTCTTACGTTTTTTCTTTCCGTCGCTTTGGCTCTCTATTTTTCTCTCTGTCTCTCTCTCTTTAGTCTCTTTGTTAAGATATGCAGGTAGCCAATCATGAGGGTGAACAGGGATGTGGCGTTGATTTTATCCCAGAGACAGAGAAGTCAGATATATATTGAATTGAAATTTGCTTGTGGAAGACCAGAGAGCAACAGAATGACATAGACCACCGCAGGCTCCGCACTGGAATGAGAGAGTGATCAATAGCGGTTAAACAGCTCAATGTGTGGCCGTTTAACTGCTTGTTCATGACCAGCAGGTCTCTGGTATTACTCAGACCCCCCTCCCTCTCTCCTCACACACACACATACTGTACATTCATACACACACACACACACACATCTGTGCACACACCTGTACAAACGTGTCTGATTGCTCAGATTCAGATTTAGATCCAGATTCAGGATTGGATCAGATTCAAGTTCAGGTTCAGGTTAAGGCTCAGGTTCAGGTTCAGGTTCAGAATACTTTATTTGTACCACAATTAGATATTGTTTTCAATATGTAAGACAAGGCATCCATCTTCACACATGTTAGAGACATCGAACTGTCCATGGTGCTGAAATTGTGTCTGTCGCAGTTTGTACAACACATTTTCCATGCAACAGCATCATCAGCAAACAATTAATTTTCCATTCCTTAAAAATAATTAAAATAATAATTTGGTGAGTTGACTGGGTCATGAGAGAGAGAGAGAGAGAGAGAGAGAGAGAGAGAGAGAGAGAGAGGAGAGAGAGAGAGAGAGAGAGAGAGAGAGAGAGAGAGAGAGAGAGAGAGAGAGAGAGAGAGAGAGAGAGAGAGAGAGATTTTTCATATCTGCTAAGGCATAGTAAGGATTCTCATCTCTTAAGTTTGATTGTCTTATCTTAATAAAACACACTGCATACTACTTTAACTTAAGCCTGAGACTCATAAATACTGTGTGTGTGTCTATGTGCTTGTGTGTGTGTTTGTGCTTCTGTCTTTCTGGCTGAGTGATTTGACTCTTGTTATTGTTTCCTCCAACGATATTAGTGATGAATGGAGAATTAGTTGGACGGAGATCACGTGGGTCGGTGTCCCCCCGAGGATTCCCTCAGCTGAAGGCCGCACCCCCACGAGCGAAGCGCGGCGCGGCGCTGTCCAGCACCCGGTGCTGTGCTGTCAGGAAGAGCGAATGGGGGCGCGCGCACTCGAGCTCGAGCTGTAAGAGGCTTCTCAGGAGGGCACACAGACCGTTACCAGAGCAGAGAGAAGACGGAGT
>NC_090062.1:6038367-6059718 GCF_038355195.1 Osmerus mordax | reverse complement strand
GTAAGCCATCCCCACAAAACCATTTAGCCAAATCCCAGCAGAAAGACCAAGTACCCCAATCTTTAAACACAATTGACCCTTTTTGACACATTTCTCAGGTTCAGGAATGAATACAAAGGTAAGCTCATCTGTACTTTGAAATCATGGATGAAAATATCAGAAGAAAAGGAAGAATTGTCCAAATGAGAGGAGGTGGACAAGGGAGAGGAAGAGGCAGAGGAAGAGGAAGAAGAACAACAATCTCAAATGAGATCCATGCCACACTATGACAGAAATCCCTATGATGATTTGTTTATTTCCTTGTTTTCTAAGCCTTTGTTTCCTAAATTACAATTTACAGCAATACATTTGTGTTGTCGACTAACAGTACTACTATTTGTATACTGTGACTACTACAGTAACAAGAGCTCAAAATGCAATAGCTGTATAATAGAAAATAAACAGCCTGTAAGAAGGACAATTGCAGTAATTGTGAGTTTTATGATTTACATCATGTCAAACTCATGAGGTGGAACATATCTAAAATTCAGGGACACGTTATAGTCAATGGTTCTTGAAAACCTTTTTATAATAGTGTTTTCAATTCCTCCCAGCAGTGTCTAAAGGGTATTCAGAAGGTTGAATTTATTTGAGGGCTTTGTGTGTATTTTGAATGCAAAGTTAGGTTTATACGACAGATAATATGGTTTTGACTACAGTGTTTGATTTTGGGTCAAAAGTCAAGGGTTTGGCCAAAACAGTGTAAGTATGAAGATGTGTGTTTAGAGTTTGGAGAAAACACAGTACACATTCAAGAAATGTGTCTTAGCAATTGAGAAAAACTTTATCTAAAATTCAGGGACACGTTATAGTCAATGGTTCTTGAAAACCTTTTTATAATAATGTTTTCAATTCCTCCCAGCAGTGTCTAAAGGGTATTCAGAAGGTTGAATTTATTTGAGGGCTTTGTGTGTATTTTGAATGCAAAGTTAGGTTTATACGACAGATAATATGGTTTTGACTACAGTGTTTGATTTTGGGTCAAAAGTCAAGGGTTTGGCCAACACAGTGTAAGTATGAAGATGTGTGTTTAGAGTTTGGAGAAAACACAGTACACATTCAAGAAATGTGTCTTAGCAATTGAGAAAAACTGTAATAAGAGCCCAGTGCCCAGAAATCTACTTACAGTAGGATTGAGTAGGATTAAGGCTGCTGTGATGTGTTAAACTACACATCCTTAATTACTAGAATGTATTAATGTATTAGGATTTAGTTTGAAGAAAGAAAGATGAAGGGATGATGAGAAAGAGAGAACATCACGAAGAGGAATGGGTTTATTGGAGGCTCTACGAAGTAAATTATAGGTGAGAAAGGGAGTAGAGTGTGTGTGTGTGTGTGTGTGTGTGTGTATTTAGCAGGCTGTGTGTGAATTTATATGGATGGGAAATGAAAGCTCATTGTGAGTCATGTAGTGTAATGTATGCTGTCCCACACCTTTATATATGCAATACCTTCCCCAGACAGATCTAAAAACACACACACACCACAACACACATACACATACGTGTACACAACACACACCCGTATGCAACACACACAAACACAAAAAGGGTCTGTGTATGGTCCCGTTGCCCTGACTACCCTCCTTCAGAGAGTCGTGTGGATGCCGCAGTGGGAGAAGTCAGTTTAGTGACTGACACTCTCTCCACACTGTGTGTGCGTGCGTGTGTTTGAATGTGTGTGTGTAAGTATCCGATTGTGTCTGAGCGACTCGGTGCATGAGTGAGAGAGTCAGTGAAAGCGTGTGTGTGTGAGATGAGTCGGATCGATGTGCCTGACTGAGAGATCACAGAGTGTTTAGTGAGGCTGTGTTCTGCAGTGGTTGTGGCCATCATTGACCCAGCTCTCCTGATGCACGGCCACGCTTAAACGACAAAACAGAATGACACCACTCCCTCCCTCCCTCCCTCCAACCCCCCCTCCCCCTCTCAATCCCTCCGACCCTGCATCCCTCCATCCCTCTCCCTTCGCTAGTTTACAAATAATTTGTGGCTGAATGCAGCCTCCTGTCAGAAATTATGTGTGTGAGTCAGTGTGTATCTGTGTGCATCTACGTATATCTGTAATTGGGCTGGTGTATGTGTGTGTTTGTTTCTCTGTGTGTGTGCACCAGTGGGCAAAGGGAGACTTGGCTGACAGTAATTCTCTGGTGTATTAATTATCAAAAGGTGCTGTGATATTATAGGAACAGAATGTTTTAACACCTCAGGAGACTGTCCAAGTGTTGCTCTGTCCCTCTCTCTCTCTCTCTCTGTCTCTGTCTCTCTCTCTCTCTCTCTCTCTCTCTCTCTCTCTCTCTCTCTCTCTCTCTCCTTCTCTTCCTACTTCTCACTCTGCATCTATGTACTCCTCTAAAATGTGCCCTGTCAAACGTCCATATATCTGCTGGTAGCTGTTTATCCTGAAGTGTGAGAATGCAGACCACAGTACAGTACATTATTACCAGCATACAGAACAAGTAAGGACAGTATGCTAGCATATCAGCAAGTACACTATACAGGTCTAGCAGCAAGTACATTATACCAGCATAACAGCAAGTACACTATACACATCTAGCAGCAAGTACACTATAGTGTAGCAGCAAGTACACTATACAGGTCTACCAGCAAGTACACTATACCAGTATGCCAGCAAGTACACTATACACATCTAGCAGCAAGTACACTATAGTGTAGCAGCAAGTACACTATAGTCTAGCAGCAAGTACACTATACAAGTCTAGCAGCAAGTACACTACACCAGCATACCAGAAAAACACTGTACCAGGCTAGAAGCAAGATCACAGTACTAGCATACTTATAAACATATTTCAGCATCCCAGCCATTAGACTCCACTAATAAGTGTAATTTTACCTCCACAGGACAAAAATGGTCTATTTACTTTTACTCTCTCTCTCTCTCTCTCTCTCTCTCTCTCTCTCTCTCTCTCTCTCTCTCTCTCTCTCTCTCTCTCTCTCTCTCTCTCTCTCCCCATCTATCTCTCTACTTCTCTTATTGGACTAGTGTCACATCATTGAAAATCCACTTCGCTGTACGTGTCTGTCTCTCTATCTCTCTCTCGACTTTTCTGTGTGTCTGTTTTCCCTTCATCTCCATCATCTCTTATCTCAGCCTTCCTCCTCCTTGCATCTACAGACTCATCCTTCTTTCATCCTGATCCTCTCATTCGGCCAGACATCCTCTCATCATCGATCGCTCTATCAATCTGAGTCCTGCCAGAGTTTGGCAGACACAAACTCCATATCCCCTCTCTCTCTCTCTCTCTCTCTCTCTCTCTCTCTCTCTCTCTCTCTCTCTCTCTCTCTCTCTCTCTCTCTCTCTCTCTCTCTCTCTCTCTGCTCCTAGGCCTGCTGTAAAGCTTGTTTGTGTGTGTGTGTTGATTTGGACTGATTCTGTATGTATTCTGCATGTGTGAGTGCGTGGGTGCTGATGTGGATAATTGATGGTTGTTTTCTGTTTGTGTGTGCATGTGTGTTTGTGTTCAAGGCAGGGTCTGTATCTCCTTGATTAGTCTATCTCCAATCTGCTGGCTGATCCACAAGCCAAGCAGACAAACAGTCTAATTGCCAGACTTAATCAAAGAGACAGACTAAGGCATGGGGGGCAGCTCGTGACCTTTTATAGATGAATATCCTCCTCTCTTTTCATCTCCTCTACTCTCCTTCCGTCTCTTATCTCCTTTCTCTTATCTTCTCCTCCCCTTTACTCTACTCTGCACTACTCCATTGGATTGTACATTAGTATTGAAGTTGTCCATGGACATTGGAACTCTTTGGTGTGTTTGTCACAGAAAGCATGTGTGTGGTGGCATTTGACAACTAGATTGTCTACAATTATAAATGTGTGGGAGTGAATGTGTCTGTGAGTGTGTGTTTGCGTGTACGCATGAGTGTGTATACATGTGTGTTTGTGTGTCACGTTTTCATTCCATATGTCTAATGGCTCTCTTTCTCTCCCCGTCCAGCAAGAGGGGAGACAGGGTACAAAGCTTCTGCCGTGCTGAGGGCTCGTTTGTCTGTTTGAGCCAAGCGCAGCCTCGGTTGCACGCCGCCGGCCCAGCCCGTCATGACAGATGGTGCAACTGTGCTGGGGTCTACATTAGAGTGTGACCTCTCCATGTCCACAGCCCTCACTAATGGCCGCCCCACTGTCGTCCATCATAGAGAGGAACAATCTGATGAGGGGGCGCACATCACACACCAGCACTGCGGGGCAGGACAGGGCACACACACCTACGCAAATACACACACACACAATAGCGTAGGTATGGATTTTATTTGTATTTGTTTTGTATTTTGTGACAAATGCTATAGTGTGTGTGTGTGTTTGTGCTTGTAGGTGTGTGTGTGTGTGTGTGTGTGTCCTCAGCCGTTTAGCATCTCTATTGAAGAGAGCAGATTATTATTCCCATTTTTACCGCGGAGTTGGCTCATTAGGACTGCAGAGGCACATTGCAGTGTTTTGCTTAAGTGTGTGTGTGTGTGTGAGAAAGAGAGTGCTGAGGATATGCAAGTGTCATGCCAGGGGAGTAAGTGTTCCACATTATAGGCAGCTAGCCTAAATGTCCATGTTTTCAACATTAGTGTTGTCATTCTTCAAATGTATCTGTGTCCAGAAATCTCTTGTCTAACTTCTCTGCATCTCTGGTCGATCTATAGAATTGAGCTCTTTATAGAGTTGGAATACAACACACACATTTTCAAACACTCACACACAAATACACACAACACACACACACTCACCAGAGGCCAGGCACCACACACATCCTATCCTGAAAACACAGTGCGAAACGTACACATGAGAATACTGGCCTGTATGACAGCCCTCACTGATCTGCCTTTAATGTTAAATATGGACCTTCCATCCTCCTAACTGAGGCACACACATGCACACACACACATAATATGAACGCCCAGAAAAGACAAACTTAAGAGGGTAAACCCTTCCAATTCTATAAACAAGTATCAACGACCCCAGGTAAACAACCACCTCACCAATATCAATGACAGTGGGGTGATTAGGAAAAGCCTGAGGAGAAGCCTGAGGAGAGGACGCCGATGACAGTTGCACTTGTCTTCATTTATTTTGTTTGACTACCTCCACATGTCCAAAGTTACTTTGGTTGCTTCTCTCATCTTTGTGTGTCTGAATCTGATAGTGGCGTGATTCTGCTTGCTTGTGGATCCTGCTCGCACCAGATGTGCCATTCCCTTGTCCCAGACACCTCGTCTGAAGTGCAATCACAAAGCGAGACGGTAAAAACTTCTCTGCAGCTCATTGCTTCAAGGGTTGCCATTTCTTATCTCTTATCCCCCCCTTTTTCACTAGTTTTGCTGTAACTATCCAAATTAGCATATTCCCCCTTGTAGCGCCGTCAGAAGTACAGGGGGAGAACACAGAGCCTATGTTCCTTCATGTATACTGATCCTCTGCCACAGCTATCCATGAGAATCAGCAAATTAGTCTGATAGGCAAGACAAGCCTGCTGAAACACAGCTGCTCTAGTTCTGTAGACTTATTCAGCTGTAAGTATATTGTCTTTGTAAGCAAAGATCTGAATCTTTGTGGTTCGATCTGTTTGAAGTTTGGGCTTATGAATTAATCTCTTGTTATCTTTGTATCAGTCCCTTTCACTCTGTCTCTCTATCTCTCTCTTTTCCCCCTCTTGTTTTCCCCTTTCTGTTTTCTCCTTATCCATATTCGCTCTCTCTCTCTCCTCTCTCTCTCTTGCCTATGTCTTTGATGATTGAGCCAAGAAAACAATTTCTCTCCTCCCAACTCTTCCCTCCTTTCTCTCTCCCCATATTTCCTCCTGCTCTCTGTTGCTCCTGCTATGGAGAGGTGATTATGGTTTGGTTCTGCCATGAGCTTCAGAACCTTCCATGTCAATTATGATCAAGTTCATCAATCTACACCTGACATGAAAAGAAAAAGGGCAACTCCCGCAAATGAATTGGTTCGCTTCCAAATAAAATTGTTACCAATCAACAAATAAATCAACTTCTGCAAATTCCCAAAGTGGCGATAATTTGAAACGGAAAGTGTATTTTTCAATTCCTTTAAAGTGTTTATTGAATTCATGTTTCTACCGAGCTTGAAACACAGTTTGGTTAAATTGGTTTTAATTTGTCATACTGTTAACTCTACGGAACACTGTGAAGGAAAGAAAAACTGTTCGAAATACTTATAGCTGCACGTTAATTTTATTTAGCATTTGCAGCTGTCCTGTAACTAGGCAGTATGTGCAGAATTTGTATGTAAAGTCAGGGTTGTTGGATGTAAACATATATAAACACTGTGTATTCCACAGCTCGTTACAATATTACATTTTCTGTCACCAAACATCATCATCTAAAAACGATATGACTACAATCAAGGATAGTAAATATGCAGTTAGTCTCCAAAAACGTCCATTTCAGTCTTTCTCCCCGCATGAACAGCCCCGTGAACCTCTTCCAGACTTCTGCTTTCAGCTCTGTAACTTATTTGAAGTGCGTTGGAAATGGCAAAGCATTCCTTCCTGAGAGGTGTTTATCTGCGACACACACACAGACACACCAACCCAAATATACAGTATGTCAGAGATGTGTCGTCATGGTGACAAAGCTGAACTGTGAATGTGTCTGCTGGTTGGCATCCATGAGGCCTGTGTACCACACTCCAGTAGTCTAGTCCTTACACTGTGTAATTAGTGGCTCTTTAGCTGTCATGACCAAACCAGAAACAGCGGCCAATTACAAAATGCTTTATGAACATGTTAAATGCTGGAACTCATTATGTCGAAGCCAAGGCTGTTTTGGGCCTGTCTGCCCGCCTACCTGTCGGTCTGCCTACCTGTTGGTCTGCCTGTCTGCCCTCCTGCCTGTCTGTCTGTCTGCGTTCCTGCTTAGTGAACTGATTGTCAGCTCACAGCAGCACATTTGGCTCTGTGTCAACGGATATTTCAATGTTTCAGGCATGGGAAGACTTATTGCTGTGTGTATATGGGCCTTTGCGTTTGATACTCAGTTATCGTCTTCTTGCATCCTCTTTCTGTCTCAACTACCCCTCTCTCTCTCTCCCTCCCTCTCTCCCTCCAACTCTCCTTCACTCCCTCCTCAGTTCCAGTGTTAATTCTGCATGCTGCCCAGGGAGAATGTGGGGTGATTAAGATGTGTGTAGCTGTCACATGAGCCATTGTGCTAACCCCACCAGGCCACCGTCCTGCTCCCTAATTAGCATCTGGGCCGCGCTGTTCTGTCAGGTGCTGTGAAAGAGGGGAAGCCAGGGGACGACACCTCCCTCCCTCCCTCTCCATCCCACCCTCCTTCCCTCCCTCCGTCCTTCCTCTGTATGGCAGAAAGCAGGGTGTATAGAAACCTGTGCAACTCTGACCCCAATCCCAGCCCCACCCCTACCTACTCCGACCACCAACCCACCCTCCTCCCCCCACGACCACACCACCCCGGTGTCTCACTGAAGTGAAAGCTCACAGAGATGAGAAGCACAATCGGTCCCACTCTCTCCCCTCCCCTCCCCCCTGTTCCTCTTTGTCCCTTGTACTGAGTCACAGGTGGGGTTAAAGCAATGTTTAGAGAGCCCTGGAGGAAGCGTCCCCAGCCTGGCTGAGGGGCGGGATCCCGCTGAGGGATCCCTGCCGTGGACTGTTTCTCCACGTTTTCCCCACGGCGGAGGAGGGATGGAAGCCCTCATCGTGTGCCTCTGTCTTTGTGTGGGATCTGTCGCTTTTAGTTCTCAATCTGTCTATCCATTCATCCATCCACCTATCCACCCATCCCCCATCCATCCATGAATTTACTTATTTACATTTTACATTTATTCATTTAGCAGACGCTTTTATCCAAAGCGACTTCCAAGAGAGAGCTTTACAAAGTGCATAGGTCACTGATCATAACAACAAGATAGCCAAAAAACATCGCGAGTAGCCAAAACATGAAGCACACATTGTGAACAACCAAAGTAAGTGCCAAAGGGAAGAACCATAAGAGCATGTAGTTAAACAAGTTATCCATCCATCCACCCACACTTCAATCCATGAATGAACCTATCCATCCATCCAACCAACCATCCATCCATCCATCCATCCATGAATCTACCTATCCATCCATTCATTCCTTCATCCATTTTCCTATCCATCTATCCATGCTCCTCTCTCTCTCCTCCAGTCTACGTTCACCTCCCTCCTCTCCTCCTCCTCTTTGTACAACACAGCTGGGTGTCACTGAGATTCATTCATTTCGTTCTTGCCGTTCAGCCTCCTGTGATGAAAGATTAAAGAAGCATGTGAACATATTCAATGTCTTGAAGGATTTCAGAGCAACAGGGTCCTTGTATTGAATTGAATGTCTTAGAAAATCCTATGAAACCTCACCAGAATACAGGGCCTGGAGGATAGAAACGACCCTGGCATTATCAGCCATTCAGTAACCCCCCACAGACTGTTAATGGTGGTTGAGCATGGTCCAGCATGAACTCCTTCAATGTTTGTGGTTTTACAGTCTGGTCACACATGAAAGCAGGGCTGGGATAGGAGAGATAGATAAATTATGAGAGAGAGAGAAAGAATCAAAGAAAAAGAGATAAGTGACTGATATAAGTATTACTACTAGTAGTACTGAATAAGAGAGATACAAAGAGAGATACATTGAGAGATAACCCTTCATCCCCTCACACTATGACCTTCACATACTAAATTTCTGTGTTCATTTCACATGTTCATTTGATGAGATAATTAACTGGAGATGAGCTAAGAAAATGTATGATGATATAAATTGAGTGGTTAAAATGTATGAGTGTGTGTGTGGAGGGGTGAGAAGAGGTGAGAGGAGACGAGAGAGATACTGGAGGTCCATGGTACTGATGAGTGTGTCTGGAGGTGAGAGAGATACTGGAGGTCCATGGTACCTAATGAGTGTGTCTGGAGGTGAGAGAGATACTGGAGGTCCATGGTACTGATGAGTGTGTCTGGAGGTGAGAGAGATACTGGAGGTCCATGGTACTGATGAGTGTGTCTGGAGGTGAGAGAGATACTGGAGGTCCATGGTACTGATGAGTGTGTCTGGAGGTGAGAGAGATACTGGAGGTCCATGGTACTGATGAGTGTGTCTGGAGGTGAGAGAGATACTGGAGGTCCATGGTACTGATGAGTGTGTCTGCAGGTGAGAGAGATACTGGAGGTCCATGGTACTGATGAGTGTGTCTGGAGGTGAGAGAGATACTGGAGGTCCATGGTACTGATGAGTGTGTCTGGAGGTGAGAGAGATACTGGAGGTCCATGGTACTGATGAGTGTGTCTGCAGGTGAGAGAGATACTGGAGGTCCATGGTACTGATGAGTGTGTCTGCAGGTGAGAGAGATACTGGAGGTCTATGGTGCTATTGAGTGTGTCTGCAGGTGAGAGAGATACTGGAGGTCTATGGTGCTATTGAGTGTGTCTGCAGGTGAGAGAGATACTGGAGGTCCATGGTACTGATGAGTGTGTCTGCAGGTGAGAGGGAGCAGACAGCTCTGGGTAAACACAAGGGTCCCTAATACAGACATGCATCATAGCCGTGCTGACCCGGTGACATGATGAAGTAAGAGGCAGTTAGGCGTCCTGTACAGTGCTGAGTGTGATCCCCTACTCCTCCATAATGGTGCTGTTCATGATGTCCTTACAATGACTGCACTCTTATGATACCAGCAGCAGTGGACCCTGGCAGGCCCGCCTCACTGACAACGATTGATCCACCCTGACAGTCTAACAGCTCCATATCGATCGGATGAACACCCTAGTTCACCGCTATGAGGCACACACACTGACAAAGATATACTACTTTGAACACTCTCTATTGCTTCCACTATCTTTCTCTCATCCTCACTCTCCCCTGTCTCTCTCTGTCTCTCTCTGTCTCTCTCTGTCTCTCTGTCTCTCTGTCTCTCTGTCTCTCTTGGGACCTAGCTCTAAGAAGCCACCAGAGTGTGTAAACATTTAAATAACACGTTACACAAGCTCACGGTCACAGAACATGGAACACAGCTGGGAATCCACTCACCACCGCCCCACACAATGCTGCCAATTATGAATTGGCAGCATTTATGCCATTTAGAACATACTTTATGAGTGTAAGGTGTCTTTAAGTAGCCTAACTTTATTGCTTTAGGGGAAATAGGACGAAAATATGTGCAATATTACATTAGCTATTAGACTATTACAGGGGGGGGGGGGGGGAGGGGGAGATGAAAACACCTGGGAATAAATACATTGATTAGAAAAAAGAAGAAAAAAAAGAATACATAAATATATATTTTTTGGAGCACCGAAGACCCATTTTGACCCAGGAAAAACCCTGTGTGTGTGTGTGTGTGTGTGTGCGCGTGTGTTTATATATTCACATGTGTGTGTGTGCATGTGAGTAAGTGAGTTTGTATTCACAAAGCGCAGATGTCGGAAGCAGACCTATTTTGAGAGACACAGACTCACACATCAAAGACTTCATCATATCAAGATGAGCACCATGTGGCCACAGATGAGGCAGACCGGTAGACTGAACGGACATGGAGGAAAAGGAGAAACATGGGGAAGGAGAGATGAGGCAACAGGACAATAGGGATGGGGACACAGGGGGCTGGTGAAAGCAGACAGAGAGAGGGATGAGACCAGGAGAGAAATAGGGAAAGATGAAGGGAGAGATAGGGATGGGCAATAGGGGGTAGACAGAAAACAAAATGCAATAAAGAGACACAGAGATATAGAGAAAGACAAAGAATTAAGGAGAAAAAAAAAGTAAAGAAAAAAAGTAAGAGTGACATGTGAGAGAAAGGGGGACACAGAGGCACACTGCGTTAATGAGGCAGGAGGATGGGAGTTATCGATGTGTGCTACAGAACCCGGTTTACTGTCACAAAGCTCTGGACAGTCTGCTGCAGGGGTGCACTGGGGATCATAGAGGTGGGGTGGGGGTGGGGGGGCCCTGCAGGGAGGAGGATCCTAAAAAGATAGAGAATGGTGTGTGTGTGGGGGGGGGGTTGTCAGATGTGTTGTCAGAGAGACGTTGGGGGTGAGAAGAGAGGGAGGGAGGTAATTTAGTGAGCATGTCTTCTGGCACGTACAACGGACGCTATACAACACAGGCACCGCAGCACAGTCAACTGCTTGGTCGTTTACCTCCCCCCTTCACTCTTTTCCCCTGGCTTTCTCTCTTTCCCTCCTTCTCTTTATCTCTTCTTTTTTATCTCTTGATCCCATATTTTTCTCTTTCTCTCGTCACTAACTCTCAATGACTGCTGGGCATGTAGCAGAAGATTAAATGTGTTTTCATTGATCAGACTGATCAATGACAATGACTTGGGGAAAAGGAAGAGAGGGTTGAGTCAGTGAGAGTCTGAGAGACAGCAAGGGAGTCAGAGGAGGGTCAGTGTGGCTGTGTTGTCTGCCAGCGTAGTGCAAAGATGAGAGCATAAACACTCATCAAGCCTGTCAAATTATCCATCCACTCTCCATCCATTCATCCATTCTCCATCCTACTCCTTCACGTCCTTCTTTTCTCCTTCCTGTGTCCTTTCTCTCTCTCCTGCCCATTATCGCTTTATCTTCATGGTTGTCTCTCGGTATCAAGTACAATTTAATGCAGAACATCACAGCCAGAGGAGATGGCTGTGGGATGCTCCTCATTGAGAAACACATGCAAATCATATCAACATTTAAGTACAAAAAACTACCCCCCCCCCCACACACACACCCCTAATCCTCACATTTATCAGCCACCAAAAACATCAGGGACACCCGTCACAACACCACAGGTGGTCAGAGAGAATGAGAGACCCATCAGCCAGAGCTGGAGAGGCATGATACTCTTATAATCAGTCTGTAGGGATAACCAACATTAGAACACTCTCCAATCTCCTCTCCTACTCTGTCGCTGTGAGTCTATTATCGTCATCGTCAACTAAATAGTTAGGTTGCACACTGCAGTCCAAGCTGAGTGGGTGAGTATGATTACATAGGGCATCTGCTATTAGTGTGTATGTTATTTGTCATTTCCGTGTGTGTCTGAGTGTGTGTTTTTCTGTTTGTGTTTGTGTGAGTTTGTGTGTGTGGTTAGATTATGAGTGCTCTTGAGCCCCCTTTACCACCTGTTGTAATCAACCACTGTGCCCCCTGTGACAGACAATGTGGGTGCTTGTGAGAGCTGTTTGTGCTTTGGTGTGTGCGCGTGTGCACGCGCGTGTGAGTGTGTGCGCGTGCATATCTGCAGCGTACACACATGTCTGTGTGTCTGCACTTATATGTCTGTTTGTGTGTGTGTGTGTTTATGTGTGTGTCAAGAGATTGTCCTCGTCCTTCATGCTTACCCAGCCACCTCTTCTACACAAACAGCTGTGTTCGACCACCTATCCAGTGGTCTGGAATCCAGTAGTGTTATTATAGAGTTGTGTACAGGGATGGCTCATCAACCTTTAACTTGTGGAATATTTCACGTGCCTAGTGTAGCGTTGCTGTCTCTCATTATCCCCCTTCAACAATCACAGAGTAATTAATTATAATCTGCCATCACACAATTCATCAGCTGTCAGAAGAGCCTGAGAGCAGCATTGTTTCACTAGGCTGAGATGCAGGCCTCTCCTGGGTAGCAGCTCACTTCACACAACACCCACCCAGAGTCCACATGAGTGTGGTGAGTAGGAAGTGATTCCGGAACATTCTGGAGTTCTGAACCTGACTAATGGTGTTTTGTAAGTTACAAACTTGTTGTCAGGATCTTTGTGTATATGTGTATGTTTGTTTGGTTAGGATTGGGGCTAGGGTTAGGGTTGGGGTTGGTGTTGAGTTTGAGGCCAGGTACTTTCTGTCCAACTGTAGCAATCATAGACTACACCCACTACAGTACAATCCCTCCCTGTACCACCTCCTGGTATTACACACCCACAGGGAAGCTACTGCTGCTTGGTTTAATGAACACAAATTGAACAATCCATATGTTATCAATCAATTCTGCCAATAAATTAGAGATTGAGTGTTTTTATCTTTAAAAAAAACAGTCTTATTTCTGTGCCCATATGGTTGTGAGCATAATTTCCTACTGGAAGTCTATTTCAATACCGTTAGTATTCGAGTAGACCCCAGAGCTGGAATACCAGTGATGTGCCTACGGACCAGAACAGGCTATGATTGGTGGAATGTAGTGTGTGCCCTGATAGGCTCACTTTATGTAATTACACACATCTATGAATTAATGTCCACTCCAGTGCTCATGTGTTCACTCCTCTGTGTTGTGTGTTTGTTAAAGTAATTAAACACACGCAGGAGCTTGTACACACACACACACACTCACACACACACACACACACACACAGAACATTGTTGTAATTACAAGTGAAATATACCAGAACCAATCAAATGGAAGAGAGAATATTATACAGAATCCCCTGGGATTTTTTTCAGGAGGTAATAAATAAATAAAGGACTTTAGTAAATATTGCATTTTTACTGCAGTTGGTACAACACTATGATTTTTGTTCCAATTTATGTTATGTTTGCTGCTTTAATTTTCACTATGCAAAAATTGATTGTCAACAAACCAGTCAGGATCTAGATATATACAGGAACCGGGGCTCAAATGTTCCTTGCATTTGAGCAAATGCACCAATTTGGCATGAAAACAGAAGTACAAGTTTCAGAAAGTGAAGGTTAAGTAAAGGCATGAGAAAGACACAGTGCTTCCATAAAGTGAGAAAAACTTTACGACTGAAGAAAATAATATCTATAAATTAGGAAAAACAGTTTCAGTGATGTTGTGTTCTTGTTCACTATGAAATTCATAATATTGAATCCCCCCTCGAAACTATTTGAACATAAACATGGATCCAATGTCTTCAGCTACGGCTATAAGCTCTAATGTCCAGATTGAAGCATCTATGTCTCCAGGCATTTCTAATCAGACAGCTCTTCATCACCTCCTCTTAAAGTAGCTGTTATGTTCCAGAATTAATAGAATGTTTTCTAGTTCAACCCCTATAAAAACAGACCCAGTAACAACTGTCCTCAAGCTTGACCGATATGTGATATACATTATGTCTGTTATAGTGAGCATGAATCGTGGGGGGGAGGTAGAGAGGGGGGGAGAGAGAGCTAAACGATCGGTGTGTGTTGGAACTCTCTGATTGATTGTCCAATCAATGTCACTGGATTGTTGTGTGAGTCTCGGTACTGCACTGCTCTACAACATGTGCAGGAACACAATGACTAATGAAAAAAACATGTCTGCCTATTGCTCGACCTGTGGATTAGATGGACTGAACACCATGACTAATGAAAAAACAATGTCTGGCCATACCTGTGGATTAGATGAACACCATAAAATGTCACACATTTCCTCCAACTCATGTATCTTTTGATGAATGGAAACACCCTCTGTCTGCCTGCCTGCCTAACTTTCCATCTGTCTGTCTGTCTGTCTGCCTGCCTGCCTAACTTTCCATCTGTCTGTCTGCCTGCCTGCCTAACTTTCCATCTGTCTGTCTGCCTGCCCGCCTAAATTTCCATCTGTCTGTCTGCCTGTCAGTCTGAGCTGGAGGCAGACTCACTCACCCACTCATTCATTCCCTCCTTCCCTCACTTCCTCCCTCCCCCTCACGTCACTCTCTTTTACTGGCTCATCCTCCATTTCCCTCTATTTTCTAGCCTTTCATCATCTGCTGCCTTTGCTATTATCACTGGGATGATGATAATCGTCACCATCACCTCCATCATTATCTTCTCACTTTTGCTCTCTTACCAACTCTCACTCTTTCCCCTGTGTAGCCCCTCTCCTCTGTCCCTGGTTTACAGTTCCTTTATTGAATCAAATCCTTCGACACCAGGATGCTGGAGAGCTGTGCTGTACAAACACCCCTTACTGCTTCCCCTGGGGCCCAGTAATCTGTCTGCATATCCATCCATTACTCAGGTGGACGTGAGTGTGTGTGTGTGTGTGTGTGTGAGAGAGAGTGTGTGTGTTTCTGGTGGAGAGTGTAGGAGGGTGGAGGGATGGGGGTGCCACTCTGTACCAAAGCACAAAATCCGTTGGAATTTCCCCAGACGCTGGCAGACTTTCAGCTGCGAGGGATGAAGGGATGGGGAAATGGAGGGATGGAAGGAGGGAGATACAGAGGGATGGAAGGAAGGAAGGATGGAGGCAGGGGTCAATGATGGAGGTAGGGAGGCAGAGATGGAAGGAGGTGAGATTGAGGGATAGAGGGATGGAGGGAGGGGTCATGGACTGTCCGTCCGTCTGGCAGATTAAGCCTGTGTGGTACAGCGGTAATAGTTGAGAGTGGACAGGAAGTGCTGCCTCTGTACTGTGATTACAGCCCTACTGTCATAAAGTGGGCGGGAGCCACATGGCAATATGCCAGCGGGCACACTTAGAGAGCTGCAACCAACAGCTCTGTAAAAGGGGGAAGAAAATGGAGCTGGGGGGGCGACACATGTCGCACTTATTCCCCCATAATTTTCCATCAGGGCGACTCATCTCCCTCTCTCCATTCCTCCGTCTCTCCTTCCTGCCACCTCTCTCCCTCCCTCCCATCTCTCTCTTCGTGGTTCCCTCCGGGTGTTGCATTACAGCCGGCTCCGCTGTTATGACCAGTCACCCCTCCACCCTGCCTTGCCCCAGGGCTGGTGCTGATTGAGACTAATGGTGGAATTACAGACCTGCTCTAAACAATAGCTTCAGCTCTCAACCTAACTTATCTGGGTCGATGCCTGGGCAGGGGGGAGAGGGGAAGGGAGGGGGGAGGTGGATGAGGATGAGAGTGGTGTTAAGGAGAGAAATTGGGCTGTCTGTGTGTGTGTGCGTGTGTGTGTGTGTGTGCTCGGTGTGTGTTATTGTGTATGTTCCCCATAGGAGGCGCTGTCTTTGAGCTAGAGGGTAAGAATGATACTCCCAGAGAATTAAAAAAGAAACAAAAAGACAGCCTAACTCTGAAAAAACAAAGAGCTTTCTTTCCGGTGAGTTCCCCTTACCCACAATGCATCCTGATTTACCATAGTCCACTGCTGTGTGTCTCTCTGGGGGAGCCTCAGCGAGGCCTTGGACGGGGGATTTAAACACCCATGTTTGTTTCTTTATTCTTTTGTTTCTTCCTCTTGGAGAATATATATATATAGCAGAGAGAGAGAGAGAGAGAGAGAGAGAGAGAGAGAGAGAGAGAGAGAGAGAGAGAGAGAGAGAGAGAGAGAGAGAGAGAGAGAGAGAGAGAGAGAGAGAGAGAGAGGTGTTGTGGGAGTGTGAGAGAAGATTGAAAGGAAGAAAGGAAGGAGGAGGCAAGAGGACTGAAAGAGAGAAGTCAGTTTGTTCCAGTGTCAAGGGAAAGGATTGGAGTTTATTGAGAGTGAGACACTGAGAAACAGTTGAACAGAAAGGAGAGAGAAGAGAGGATAGATGAATGCTGTGCATCTGTACTCTGCTGGCATACCTCATGCATTGTCAGGAAAGTGAAACAGTCAGGATGTCGACTAATTGAGCACCGAGTGCAGTCTTTATCGCACACACATACACACACAGCTGACAGGAAGCTGACGTTTTGGTAAAGTTTGAACTTAACTGGTAGAACAGATTTACTATGAACTGAAACAGCACAAAGTGTAAAGACAAAGTCCTTGATCAAATGTCATCCATCCTTCTCAACCTTTTCAACTAGTCATCTCTGTCCTATTTCTCTCTTTCTATATATGTCTCCCCTTTCTCTTCTTCTCTTTCTTTCTCTCTCTCTTTCTCTCTCCACCTCTCTCTTTCTCACTTGATGCAAAGGCAGTGCCGCTGGGGCTGGTCATGACAAGGTTGCAAATTGAGTTTCCATATCACTTTGTTTTGTTTGTTGCTGTGTGGGGAGAGGTGTGTATAGTGCACTGTTAATGGGAAGGACGCTCTTCTTCTTCATTTGTAACCAGGGATATTATTTGAAGATGTGTATCTGTTTATTTTGGCCTTACATCCTAAATTAATGTTATGAAGTAGGGTTTCTAATTTCCAAGGTGGTTTAACAGGTGGGTAACTGGCAGTTTTGACTGGCCAATTACTGTAAGAACCTTTAAAAATCTAAATGTTCCATTCATACGTGGAAACCTGCCTTAATCTAGGTAGATCCTCTAATCCTAATTTAAAATGCTGGTCGCACCTAGTTTATCCCAACGTCTGCTCTGCTCACATCCAGAAGTCTGCTCTGTCTGTTTATATTAGAGGCACACACACACACGCATGCACACACACACACACACACACACACACAAACAGACACATAGATGAGTAAATGTTTCTCTTGAGTTAAACAATCTCCACACACATACACACACATAATCTGTATTTGTGTTTTTATCTTTTCATTGCTCTTTACTGTAAATCACGTCTGATGGAGAGTGAAGCTAAAGAGTGAAATGAGAATTGGAAACAGGAGTGCTTTAGACTATCAGCATGATAGTCGTTAGGATGATGATGTGCTGTATGGTGATGTGTTGTATTGTGATGTGCTGTATGGTGATGTGTTGTATGGTGATGTGTTGTATTGTGATGTGCTGTATGGTGATGTGTTGTATGGTGATGTGCTGTATGGTGATGTGTTGTATGGTGATGTGCTGTATGGTGATGTGCTGTATGGTGATGTGATGTATGGTGATGTGCTGTATGGTGATGTGCTGTATGGTGATGTGCTGTATGGTGATGTGCTGTATGGTGATGTGCTGTATGGTGATGTGTTGTATTGTGATGTGCTGTATGGTGATGTGCTGTATGGTGATGTGCTGTATGGTGATGTGCTGTATGGTGATGTGCTGTATGATGATGTGCTGTATGGTGATGTGCTGTATGGTGATGTGTTGTATGGTGATGTGCTGTATGGTGATGTGTTGTATGGTGATGTGTTGTATGGTGATGTGTGTTGCTGTACTGCCTTTCTGCTCCTAGTGCTGTAGTAGGTGAAGGGTTGGAGCACAGCTGGCTGAGAGGATGTCTGTGTCTGTCCATGTCAAGATGCAAGTGCGTGTAAACGAAGCTGTCTGTTACCTCCCCTCTCACAGGAGCCAGAATGCATTGCCAGAGAAGCCCCTCCCTGTGTCATGAAAATGTGTACCTTGTAACGCATTTCCTGTCTATATGTGTGTGTGTGTGTGTGTGATGTGTGTGCATTCGGATGGGTGTGTGTCTGTTTGTATGTGTGTGTGTGTGTGTGTGTGTGTGTGTGTGTGTGTGTGTGTGTGTGTGTGTGTGAGAGCACATTTCCTGTGGGACGTAGTGGCTGTGGAGGTGTGTAAGGCCAACAAGGAGGCTAATGAGTGGTGACAATTGTGAGCAGCACCTTAGGGACCAGGGCAACTAACACACACACATGCTCTCACTTACGTACACACTCTCAGACACGCATATACCCACTCTCACACTGAAATTACCCCACTCACACACTCTGCACACACACACAGACACACATGTGCACACGCACACATGCTCTCAATCACACTTTCAGAAACATGACACACTTTCACACATAAACTATCCCAATCATGCTTACTATACACATGCACACACTCACACTAATTGGCACACATTACTGTAAAAGGCTCTGTGAGAATAGGCTGTTTTCCTGTTAGGTTATCAGCACAGTCCAGCATCTCACCCTCACAGCCAGATCAGAACCGTGCTGAAGCACAGATGTACGGTAGAAACTTGCATCACCCCCCCCCCCTCTCTCTCTCTCTCTCGCTCTCTCTCTCTCTCTCTCTCTCTCTCTCTCTCCTTCTCTCTTTACTACACTTGTCAACCCTGTTTTCCCACACTTGACCTGTGAGTAATAGTCTGCTTTATTGAACTGTGAAGTTGCTCCCTTAATGCGTCCTTGGTTGGTTCACGGTCACTGTCTAGTAGTCCCTCTCTTTCTTTCTCTCTCCCTCTCGTTCTATCTCTCTCTCTCTCTGTCTGTGTCTTGCTATCTTTTTTAACTCTTTTTCTCTCACTCTCTCACTCTTTCTCCCAGCACACTGTTTCTTCTTTCCTCATTCTCTCTCTCAGACTCTCTCTACAATCTCTCACCTGTAATCACAGGAGTCTGAGGATATCTCTCATCCACAACAAGCCTCTTACCTGCTGTTAATAGCAACATGCAACAGGATTAGCTGTCAGACCCAGTTTGGAACACCAGGGAACTGAATGTGTGTGTGTATGTGTGTGTGTATGTGTGTGTTTATGTGTGTGTGTGTATAAACACGGTTCATTGTGATAATGAAGCATGCTCTAGAATACATGCTGGTGATGCTACAAAGTGTAAGTAGTAAGTAGTAAATAGGTAGAAGTAGATAGCAACAACTCTGGAAATGAAAATAAAAAGTTTTGAGGACAAACTCACAAACCAGGCCCATGCTAAATTTGAGAAGGTGCACATGATCAAAAACTCTGTATGGATGTTAAGGATTAATTTAGCAGACACACTTCGAGACTTCCAGAAGTGCTTTGAAGAACCATCAGCCATGGATAATTTTCATGGCAAATTTAGTGGATAGATATTCCCAACAGCAGAACATGTCCAGATGTTAGTCCAGCCAGGCCATGTAGGGGTGATGTGCTGACCCTCTGGGTCAGACTCAGAGTGAGTATGTGGGCCTGGCAGGGTGGCTGGTTCTATGGATCCAGTCAATTAGCTGCTCATGAATGGCTTTGGCATCGAGACAACGCTAACCCTGATTAGTGTTGCAGCCGTAGACTAATGAGGACGTGCTTTGTAAAAAGCATCGCCTTAATTAGCAATGCTAAGGTGCTGGGAAAAGCCAAGGTACTTTTTTTATTTAATTTTTCTCTCTCTGCCTTATCAGTTTTTTTTTCTCTGTTTACATTTGTCTTTCTCTCTCACTCTGTTTCACCTGTCCTTTCTCTCTCACTCTGTTTCACCTGTCTTTTCTCTCCTATTCTGTTTATCCACCTGTCCTTTCTCTCTCTCTCTGTTTCACCTGTCCTTTCTCTCTCTCTCTGTTTCACCTGTCTTTTCTCTCTCACTCTGTTTCACCTGTCCTTTCTCTTTGAGAACCTTGCAAATACAACTCTAAAAACATAAGAGAGAAGTATTGAAAGAAAGTACATGTTTCTATACATAATAAATACATTAACACAATTTTCAAAGGTGAAACTGATGTTCCAGTGGCTAAATAGACCAGTTAATTGGTTTGGCAGAATTATAGCCCAGGAACATATGGTCGTCTCTATTGCCATCGTCTCCTACGTGATTGAGGTGTACAGTCCTGTCTTTCCTCTCAGTCTTCTAGTGTCTTGCAGCAGGATTGCGTTTGGCTCAGGAGAGGAGGGGTTAGTAGAAACGTTCCAAGGCAATTTTTCTCCTCAAATTGACTTCAAAGCGACAACAGTAATCCTCTCATCCCTCAGTCGCTCCTGTTCCTTATTAATTCCGTTAATAATCCCTTTAGCTGTCTTCATGCATCCTCGTTCATTGGCATTGTGACGGGGCGGAGTGTTGAGGCTCACCCCAATCACTGGCTCAGATGTACAACACTCAGAGGTTCACATTGATTCCTTTTCTGTCCTTGGTTTTTAACTCCCACAAACGAACACAAGTACATCTCTGTATCTCCATTAATCCCCTCCCTCCCTCACCTAGCCTCCTTTTCTCTATCTTCAGACTCACCTGAGGGAGCGCCTCCCTGCCCCCGCTGTTCTCACGTACAGAGCTTCTCTCTTTGTCTCTGGCCATGTCCCCGTCACTGTACAGTTCTGTCACGTACCCCTGTGAATGTATAAAGGAACGAATGGGCTGGGAAAAGGAGTACAATGTGTGTGTGTGTGTGGGAGCATGTAGGCGTGTGTGTGTATAGAGGACGGCGGTGTGTTTGTGCTGGGGGGAGATGCAGGTGTGCTGTGTGGCAGTAGCAGGGCGTCAGGAAGGCCCAGGGTCTTCTAGTCTCGGCACGCATGCAGCGTCACGTTCTCTTTTCACCTCCTCTACCCCTCCATGATGGACATTACAGATTGAACAAGCAACTCTAATTGTAAAGCAAGTGTGTGTGTGTGTGTGTGAGAGAGAGAGAGAGAGAGAGAGAGAGAGAGAGAGAGAGAGAGAGAAAGAGACAGAAGAGAGAGGGATTGAGATGGAAAGAGAGGAAAGAGAACTAACATCAACCACATACCCACTCCTCTTTCCTAGAGGAATATGGGATTTGCAGGGAAAAATAAAGAAAAAGAAAAACATGCCTCAGCCACTTAGGCCATGATTCAAAGGCCATTTCAGAAGAGAGAAAGAAGAGAAAGATGGAGGGGGCGATGGGAGAGATGTCTTAATAAATAGATGGAAGGAGAAGAA
>NC_090062.1:6020867-6033367 GCF_038355195.1 Osmerus mordax | reverse complement strand
CAACTTAGAGAGGCTGACATTCAATGCAATTGTGTTTTGAACATTAGTAGCCTATAGGAACGGAATGCCTGAAAGAAGGAAGTCAAAAACAATAAGGAGTACTGAAAGAATTACAACAGGGGGATGAAGGAGGGTGCCTTTTTGCGTGTTGTTTTTGTTGAAGTTGTAATTTTTGTGTGCATGGAAGTGAACAAAGGAGTGCTAGTTCTGTTTGTGTATTTTCTGCAAACTGCAGCTCTTGATTTGGTAAACGTCGTGATTAACAGATTTTGATAGAATGCGGTGAGGCATGGTGCAAATTTGACAATCCTGGAATAACACCTGAATTCCCTAAAACCCCACATCATTTACACTTTGCTGGTTTTCTGACACTCTTCTTTGTGATCGTACGTCAGAGAGTATGTGTGCTGTGTTTGTCTGTGTCTATTTGTGTGTGCCTGTTTGTGTGAAAAAAATGGCTCCACCGAAGCAATGCCAACACTTTGACCGTCCTCTCTCCCCCCTCCTCACTTCTTTCTCCTGCTCCTCTCCCGGTTCCTGTTCCCCTCCTGTGATAGGGTCAGATTGGTACCTGGTGAGGGTGGAGCTTACGGTGACGGACGTCAATGACAACGTACCAGAGTGGACCATGGTGCCCGCCCCCTACCTCGCGGTGGTCTCCCCTGACACGCCCCCTGGCTCTCTGGTGTACAAGCTCAACGCCCGGGATGGAGACGAGGGCAACAACGGGGAGGTGGAGTACTTCCTGTCTGATGGTAAGTCACTTCCTGGTTCGTGCGGGTGGGGAAGGACTGAAATTGTTTTTTTCTTCGATTTTTGGCACCCTACACTTCATCATACTACCCCACACAGTATCAAGAATACTATCTACTGGGCTGATATCTTTGAGATTAAGAAAGCTAATGTTGGGTCCTAAGAGCCGTTCAATCCATTCTCTCCTTCATCAAATCTATCAAATATCTCTGAGATGAAGCAAAACTGATCGCTGTCGTCTATACCACCACTCCTCCAGGTGGCGATGGTCGCTTTGAGGTGGACAGGAAGAACGGCCAGGTGCGGACCACGGGACTCCCTCTCCAGCGGGACAGGGAGTATCTTTTGACTGTGGTGGCGTCTGATAGGCTGGGCAGCCGGAGTTCCCCCGCAGTGGTCTCCGTGGTAGCGGGACCACGGGCACCGCAGTTCGCCAACACCTCCTTCACCATCGCTATTCCTGAGAACACACCCGAGGGCCAGCCGTGAGTACACACACACCAGCACATACGCGTATACACACACACTGTCAAAAAACACACATGCGTACACCAACGGGCACACACACATATACACACACAGACACACAAATACACACAGACAGCAGATGTACAGTTGAATGCTTACTTCTAAATGCAATGCATTCACAATGAAATTGTGAAATATTTGCTACAAAGGATTTTGAAGGAATCAAAAGTAAAACAATAAAGAATAAGAATAATACTTTTATCCCACTTGCTGACTTCTTATTGAGATGTTAATAAAAAATACATAATGGAAATAATAGACTTATTTTCTTCATGACTGTGACAACCCACAATCAAAGCATACTTTATTCTGCCTGGTTTTCACACAAACAAATGTGTGTTAAATCATGATTAATCACAGCTCACAATGTGATTAAGCCAGCTAATAATTGAAGAAGGATTTTCTTTCATGTTCCTGTAATGAGTAATGTGTTATGCCTGGAAAAGGTTTATACAGGAGGTTACATGTAAATACAGCAATAGAGCAAGATGACACGCTTGAATAATCACACGTGCAGATACACACACACTTACATATTCTGTATAAGCAAAAGCACTCATAGACACATTTATAAATACACACATACACACTTACCTGTGCAGTAGGTCATTCTTCCTGTGTAGTGAACGTTTAGACTCAGTCCAGCAGAGCGTGAGGCTCTCAGAGCAGGCTAAGCTCTCCTACCTCATTAGATGTGTGAGATCATGTATGATGATGTGTGTTAAACATGGATTACACGCACTCCCGCACACACGCACACACTCAGGCACTATCAACCCTACCTAGTTCTGCTCATTATAACACACGCTTATACTGTTCTTATCTTATCTATGCATATTCCTGATTAAATGAACCCTGAGGTTTTTTATGATGTTAGTGTTATGTTGAATAATCAGTACCTCTCTCTATTCCTCTCGATCTCTCTTTCTTCTCCTCCCTAGATTCCTGGTCACTCCAGCCATGTCATTCCAGAATCAGCCAATCAGCTACAGTCTCCTGATCAATCCCAGCAGCCTGTTCTCCATTCAGGAAGAGACAGGAGAGATCAGTCTGACTCGGAGCATTGACTACGAGGCGGACCAGCATCGCTACCTCCTGCTGGTCAGAGCCAGCGAGAGCCAGGGCAGCCTCAGCAGCGCTACAGAGGTTGGTGACGTCAGTGTTTTCATCCATTTTTTTGTCATAGTACTATTAATATTCAAAGTAGCAGACGTGGTGGTAGTAGTTATAGTGGTAATACTTACCAATATTAAGGTTCATTGTATAGATGTGTATCGTTGTGTTGTTCTCTCTCAGCCATGTGGTTAAAGGGGTTTTAAGTCCCCTGCTGGCATACCGTGACACCATGAACCGCCCCCCAGCCCAGTTATCATCACATTAGACAAGAGATCCTCCCTCCCTGCCTGCCTGTCTCTCGCGCTCTCTGGCTGTCTGACATCTACTGCTCTGGTCTGGCCTCACCCTGTTCTTCCCTCGCCCTCAGGCACAACAGGCGAGCACAGAGCACACATAAAGAGAGAAGTGGGGGAACAGGGACCCTCGGGCAGACAGGAGGATGGAGGGATGGGGCGAGAGAAAGATGGAGGGATAGACTGGAGTAGTGCTGTACAGCTTATGGAGAGAGAGCAAGAGAGAGAGAGAGAGAGAGAGAGAGAGAGAGAGAGAGCAAGAGAGAGAGAGGGGGGGGGATGCAGGTTCCTACCGTACATCTGTGCTTCAGCATGGTTCTGAGAAAAAAGGAGTGTTGGAAGAGTGAAAAAGATTTTGAGCTAGACAGATACTAGAAGAGAGGCATATGGAGAGAGAGAGAGAGAGTGACAGAGAGAGAGAGAGAATGAGGCAGAGAGAGAGAGAGAGAGAGAGAGAGAGAGAGAGAGAGAGAGAGAGAGAAAGAAAGAAAGAAAGAAAGAAAGAAAGAAAAAAGAAAAGTGTTAGAAGGCAAGAGGTCAGCTAATTTGTGCTTCTGCTGCACATTGCCCTGGCACTCAGCCCAAACCCAACCCCAACCCCCCCCCCCCCCCCCCCCCTTCCTCCAGGCCAAGAGCTTGAACCTCCATACAGTACCATCACTTTGAAGCTGCATCCATGCTATCACTGGCTCACTCTGTAAACACTGCAATGCATAGGGGAATTATGTGTCTCACATGAAAAACATGGTGCTGAGTAGAGTTAAAGTGCTCTCTTGGCCCTCCACAACGCCATCTTCTCTCAGCCATGTCTCTGCTCTCTGTGTTCTCAAACGGGTGCTTTTCTGTTAGTAAAGGGGTCCAAAAGTCAGTCTTTGAAAAAAAAGAAGGTTCCAAAGGGTTGTTTGGTTAGCCCTGTGGGGAACTGTGAAACCCCCTTTGAGAGTACTCTCTTTTCTGTGAACTGGAGTCCTTGCTGTTTGCCATTTATTATCAGGCCCTTTACTCCTACTGAGGAGAAAGCAGCCATTAGTTACCTAACCAAGCAGAGACCTGCCCAGCCCAGCCTTTCCTCCTCTCTCCTCTCCTCTCCTGGTGCTCAGCAATATTAAAGCTGACTGACTCTCAAATCACATCCTCCTCTTCATCACAGCTCTCTATTGCACACACACACACTCAACACACACACACACACTCAACACACACTCAACACACACACACACACACACACACACTGACACATAGACATGCTAGCGCACACACCAACCCACGCACAGAAAGTCACACACTAAGACTCCCTGACCCACACAGTCAGATAGATTTGATGTGTGCGTGTGCGTTAACAGATTGTGTTCCATAGCTGCAGGCTGGATGATGACAGGGGACATCTGTTTAATAAAGGCAGTGTTTCAGGAGAAGAATTCTCCAGACGAACAAGACAAACAACAATGATAATCATAATTTGGGCAAAAACATCTTTCATACAACTTTTTCACTGAAAACACAAAGGCAAAGCTACCTTTGCGGCTCAAATCAGTTGTTCTTATTTAGTCCTGATTTACAGAAGGGAGTGAGTGGGACGCAGAAAGAGGGGAGGTGGAGAGGAGGGAGGTGTAGAGGAGGGAGGTGGAGAGGAGAAAGGGAGGCTGGGTGGGAGAATGGAGGGCAGAGAGAGGCTCACTTGGTCCAGGGCTCTCTTTCTCTCTCTGCACATTATGATCAGAAAGGACTCAGTCACTCGTATTGGACTGTTACATGAAACCTCCCAGCTCTGGCCTTCATACCAAATACACACCTGTACTCACACACACCTGTCCACACACACGCAAACACCTGTACTCTCACGCAAACACCTGCACTCGTACAGACACCTGGACTCACACACCTTTTTCAGGTAAACATTCAAAGGCAGGAAGCTCATTCCGAACGCATTCCTTTCTCTTTGCTTCGACCCATACCTCCTCCTCTCTCCTTCTGTCTCTCTCTTTCCGCCCTCAAGTCCTCTTTTTCTCCTCTCTGCCAGGTGCGGGTCATCATCGTGGATGAGAACGACTGTGTCCCTGAGTTCCTGCAGTCCATCTACAGCAAGGACGGTGTTCCCGAGACAGTCACCACGGCAACATCGCTGCTGCAGGGTGAGTGAGCACTCGCCCCCCAAACGCCCCCTCTCTCACATCTCTTTGCTTTCCTCTCTCTACATACAAAATCCCTCCATTTCTTAAAAATAAAAGGTGTTCTGTTTTACCTTCTCGTTTTCTCTCTCTTCCTGTCTCTCTTTCCATCTCTCTTTCTCACTCACTCTCTCACTCTCTTTCTCTTTCAGTGTCCCTTTCAGAGACAGCCTATTGTCTCCCGTACATCAGACAGCCTTGTTCTATGGTGTGATTGTAGCGGGCAGTTTACCGTGGCCTGGAGGTGGAGGGGCACACATAGGTACTCAGAAAATGATTTAAAGAGTGGAGTGGAGAGAGGGAGGGATGGAGGGAGGGAGGGAGACTGCGTGATGGAGAGGGAGCTAGACCTGCATGCTGCAGGAATACTAAACAACACAAGTCCCAGTTTCCTCATCGTGTGGTGGGTGGTACAAGTGGCCCATATGAGGTGAACTGACCAGACTCCAGCTGGAACTGACCAGTCTGCAGAGGTTCCCTGCCAAAAGGGACACAGCGTGTTGGCTCAACAGGTGTCTATATACATTATATATATATATATATATATATATATATATATATATATATATATATATATATATATAGAGAGAGAGAGAGAGAGAGAGAGAGAGAGAGAGAGAGAGAGAGAGAAAGAGAGAGAGAGAGAGAGAGAGAGAGAGAGGGAGAGAGAGAAAGAGAGAAAGAAAGAGAGAGAGAAAGAGAGAGAAAAAGAACGCTAGGATCTGGGTCACATCTACGGGGACCTTAAGGCCTAAGCTTTCAAGGAAATGATAGATTCAACCATGTTTCTTTTTTGTGTTTACGTGTCGGACCAGAGGTTTACAGTGAAGGAGCACAGATTAGGGCCCTGTCCACCGGATTAACAATGTTGGAACACGAGCATCTGATTGTGGTTCAGGGCGAACGGCGCCGGCAGCGCTGTCCCTGTGCACGGCCTTCTGGGAAAGAAGGATTAGAGGCAGGATGAGCATGGTGATCTACTCATCTGTCCTTGTGTGTGTTTGTGCTCCCCAATGGTCGTCCCAGAGCTGGGCTTCTCTCCTAATCCTCAGAGCACTCTGAGAGGGTTCCGAAACGGACACCGTTGTTTCAGAAATACCCACTTACAGAACCACATTTACAGGTGGAACCTTTAGATAGTAAAATAGTCCCGACTAGAAGACCATATCACTAGAAATGATATGGTCCTTCTCTGAGCACTAGAACCATGTGTTCCTGTTCCACTGGGATTGTGAAGAAAGTGCTTCACTTTGGAACATCAGTCGTTAGAGCCTCCAGACCAGTCTGAGAGCTGAGGCTGGGAGTGGGAAGGATTTAATACACACTAAAGTAGACACTGATAGGATTTCTACTTCTGTAAACTCATGGACACACTCTCTACAGGGTCAGAAAACACTGACATAGACACACACAAACACTCTTTGGAAATGAAATATTGACCCTGTGTCTCTGTCTCTCTGTTCAGCCCACGTGAATGTACACTGTCAATACAAGACGTAGTCAGGGATTGTGGCTTTGTGCTCAAACAACCGGAGAAGAGCTTGTGCACGTGGCTAGCAAAATCACCACCTGTAATCCCAACAGCACACGTTGAGACCAGTTGAAAAAGATGTCAATGAAAATGTCAACAAGGATCCCGGAAAGTCTCAACTTTGCTCTGATCTCACACGTGTGGGGTAAACCCACAGCAGTTTGCCTACAGAGCCAACAGATCTGTGGATGACGCCGTTAACATGGCCCTCCACTTCACCCTACAGCACCTGGACTCCCCAGCATCCTATGCCAGGATCCTGTTTGTGGACTTCAGCTCTGCCTTCAACACAATCATCCCTGCCCTGCTTCAGGACAAGCTCTCCCAGCTGAACATGCCCGACTCCACCTGCAGGTGGATCACAGACTTCCTGTCTGACAGGAAGCAGTGCGTTAAGCTGGGAACACAAGTCTCTGACTCCCGGTCCATCAGCACCGGATCTCCTCAGGGCTGCGTCCTTTCCCCTCTGCTCTTCTCCCTGTACACCAACAGCTGCACCTCCAGTCATCCGTCTGTCAAACTTCTGAAGTTTGCGGACGACACCACCCTCATTGGGCTCATCTCTGACAGGGATGAGTCTGACTATAGGTGGGAAGCTGACAACCTGGTGACCTGGTGTAGCCAGAACAACTTGGAGCTCAATGCTCTTAAGACAGTGGAGATGGTTGTGGACTTCAGGAAGAATACAGCCCCACTCACCCCCATCACCCTGCAATCTGCCTACCCTCGAGGACCTGCACACCTCGAGGACCCTGAGGCGTGCGAGGAAGATTGTGGCCGACCCCTCCCACCCTGGTCACTCCCTGTTCCAGCTACTCCCCTCTGGCAGAAGGCTGCGGTCCATCAGGACCAAAACCTCACGCCATAAGAACAGTTTCTTTCCATCTGCTACTGGCCTCTTCAACAAGGCCAAGGACTCCCATTGACATTCATTCACTTATTTAACTATTATAAGTCCATCTAATGGCAATTCAGTATGCATAAGCCACTTTATCTCTTGCACTATGTTGACCATTCACGCTGCTCATTATTCTTATTTTTATATATATTTTATTTTATATTTAAATTGTTGTATTCTTAGATTGTTTAGTTCTTAGAAATAGTTAAACTTTTCTACTTTTACTTAATTTAAGATCTGTATATGTTTACTGTTTTGCTCCTCCCTGCCACAGTAAATTCCATGTTTGTATAACATACATGGCGAATAAACCGAATTCTGATTCTGATTCTAAACCCCCTCCTACAGTGATGTGAGATACCACACTAATCCACCCAACCAGAAACACATGCAGCTGTTTTTCACTCGGGCCATAGAACATAGCCTGAAGACACACAAGTCAGAGTGCAATCCATGCTATGCTGCAGCGTCAGGAGAATCACAGAATCATAGCATTGAGAGGTCTGCGCTGGAATGTTCTTGTTAGCGGAAAATATGCTTATTCCAGTCCCAGGTGGGTCTCCCTCTTTTAGCAAGGCAATCAATCTGCTCCTGGCTGGCCACTCCGTGAGACTGGGAACATACAGAGGGGAAACAGAAATGTTGCAAACAGCGGCGTCCCCCCCCGACCTGCAGAGCAGGAGAGAGCAAACACGAGGGGACACGGCTGAATTGGCAATAACTTAACTTTGGTGCACTTTCAGAGTGAGAAGTCAGAAGACCGTACAGTAGTTGCAACCGCTCTGACACTCTACCCCATCTTTCCTCTCTCTTGCTCTCTCTATACATCGCTTTTACTTCCTCCCCCCCCCCAGTGTTGGTTTCTTCACATCCTTTCACTTCTATCACCCCTTCTCTTTCCAGCAGTGTCAGCCAGACACTTTCATCTCCACTTTTCATTGTTCTCCTACCTACCTACCTACCTACCTCTCCCTTCCATTCTTTCGCTCTCTCTTTCCCCCTCTGTCTCTGTCACCCTGTTTGTATTATCCATCAGTAACCCATCCTGTATTTCTTTCTTCCAGTGTCAGCCAGTGACTGTGACTCAGACCTGAATGCTGAGCTGACATACTACACCCTGAGTCCCGACTTCAGCATCTCCCCCCCACGGCACCATCTTCCCAGGGGGGGCGCTGGACTACGAGAGACCCAACCACCTCTACGAGTTTGTCGTCATGGCGGTGGATAAAGGGGAGGTGCCTCGCACAGGGACGGCGACGGTCCGTATCCGCATGGCCAATGTGAACGATGAGGCGCCCGAGTTCTCCCAGCACGTGTGAGTACAGGGTTCTCCCAGCATATGTGAGTACAGGGTTCTCCCAGCACGTGTGAGTACAGGTTCTCCCAGCACGTGTGAGTACAGGGTTCTCCCAGCACGTGTGAGTACAGGGTTCTCCCAGCACGTGTGAGTACAGGGTTCCTCCCAGCACGTGTGAGTACAGGGTTCTCCCAACACGTGTGAGTACAGGATTCTCCCAGCACGTGTGAGTACAGGGTTCTCCCAACACGTGTGAGTACAGGATTCTCCCAGCACGTGTGAGTACAGGGTTCTCCCAACACGTGTGAGTACAGGGTTCTCCCAGCACATGTGAGTACAGGGTTCTCCAGCACGTGTGAGTACAGGGTTCTCCCAGCACGTGTGAGTACAGGGTTCCCCCAGCACGTGTGAGTACAGGGTTCTCCCAGCACATGTGAGTACAGGGTTCTACCAGCACATGTGAGTACAGGGTTCTCCCAGCACATGTGAGTACAGGGTTCTCCCAGCACATGTGAGTACAGGGTTCTCCCAGCACATGTGAGTACAGGGTTCTCCCAGCACGTGTGACTACAGGGTTCTCCCAGCACGTGTGGGTACAGGGTTCAGGTTTGGCCCCCGCCCACCAGGAAATCAAATACACATCCAATTTGATCTGTTCAGATATGGCACTTGTTATGACCTGTGACAAATAGGGCTTGAGGTTTCCCACTGATCAAGACTGATATCTACCATAAACCATCAGACAATACAAGAAAAAAATACATGAATCTCAAAAAAGGAGTGATCCACTGAGATATCCCCTCCTTCAGAGACAGCTGCTGATGCTAAATGTGCAGAGAATCCATCTTACATGGAACTGTCTTCAATGTCTGAGTGATCAGTCATGTGAACACCCAGCTCTAGCTGACAGCAGACAACATCTCTGATCTTGTATTGTCTTCTCTTGCTGTGGTGCGTTGCACCAGATGTTATCTGTCATCTTTCCCATGGCAGTGTGGATCAGCATCCGTCCTCGCTGCTCACAGCTGCCTGCCTCCTCCCAGCATCCTCCAACAGCTGCCCTTACCCACAATCCCAAGTGCCTGCCAGTTCCCCAAATCCCACACAACTGCAGTGATGGCCAGACCATCACACAGCCAGACCATCACACAGCCAGACCATCACACAGCCAGACCATCACACAACCAGACCATCACACAGCCAGACCATCACACAGCCAGACCATCACACAACCAGACCATCACACAGCCAGACCATCACACAACCAGACCATCACACAGCCAGACATCACACAGCCAGACCATCACACAGCCAGACCATCACACAGCCAGACCAATCACACAACCAGACCATCACACAGCCAGACCATCACACAGCCAGACCATCACACAGCCAGACCATCACACAGCCAGACCATCACACAACCAGACCATCACACAACCAGACCATCACACAACCAGACCATCACACAGCCAGACCATCACACCAACCAGACCATCACACAACCAGACCATCACACAACCAGACTATCACACAACCAGACCATCACACAACCAGACTATCACACAACCAGACCATCACACAACCAGACCATCACACAACCAGACTATCACACAACCAGACCATCACACAACCAGACTATCACAAAACCAGACTATCACACAACCAGACCATCACACAGCCAGACACGCACACAGCCACACAAACCAACAGACACAAGCACACAAGCGGGCCTAGAGACAGAAAGGGATATAGGAGGAGGACACGAAACATATATATATACTGTATACAGTATATACTGAATATATACTGTATATATAGAGAGAATGAATGGAGATCTTGTTGGAGGAAGAATGGAGGAGAAAAGGGAGATGTAACTGGTCCTGGCTCATGTCCTCCACTTCCTGCTGCTCCTGTTCTCAGTAGTCTGGCATTACAGTAGATTACATAGACACACACGCACACACTCATGAACACACACATGTGCACACACACATGTGCAGCAACTCACAGCCTACTAGGCTACTGTAGAAGGGATGTCTGGTGGTGCGTCAAGACTTTGTTTTTTGTGTCTTTGGCAGCTCGCCAGTGCTTTGCTCTTCATTGTCCGATTTTCTGCCAGCTTGCTCTGCAAACTGGTGAGGCAGGTTTCAGCCAGCCATGCCCTGGGAAGTCACACCCACACATGGACACAGAACGATGTGTTTTACAGTAGCATGTGTGTGTGTGTGTGTGTGTGTGTTGTGTGTGTGTGTGAGAGAGAAAGAGAGAGAGAGAGAGAGAGAGAGAGAGAGAGAGAGAGAGAGAGAGAGAGAGAGAGATAGATATAAAGAGAGAGAGAGAGAGAGAGAGAGAGAGAGAGAGAGAGAGAGAGAGAGAGAGAGAGAGAGAGAGAGAGAGAAAGAGAGAACCCTTGTGAGTGTGTGTGCATGTCAGACAGATAGAAAGTGTGTGTGTGTGTGTGTTGAGGGGATATTTGAGCTGTGTACTGTGGGTTGTTCATATGAAGGATATGTCTGTGTGTGGGTGTGTTTGTATGAGTGTGTGTGTTTTCCAATAAATTGATTTCCTGTCAGCAGCGAGACGTCAGTTCAGTTTTTCTTTTTATTCCATCCTGTCTACCGACAGCAGATTTCTCAATGGTACACACACGTACACACATACACACTCACACACAAACAAACAGACTATCACGAACGTAAGAGCGATATGAAATCAGTCATATCCCAGACGGGGGCGAACATCGGCCGAGTATACCTCCGACGGGGGCCAACCATGTCTGATACGTCAGCACCCAATCCAGGTCCCTGACTCTATCGCACCTTCGTTAACTTCCTTTTCCTCCTCCTCCTCTTTTTCCTTTTATTCCTCCTTTTCTCACTCTTCCTCTCCTCACTCCTACTCCTCCTTTCTTGCAAAAAAATCCTATTGGCCAGACTTCTTTTGTCCATCGTTGTTTAGACCATACACCTGATGGATTCGTAAATATATTTTTGGTGACCTTCCACCCCCTTTTCCCTCAAGATGTGACAATTCAACTTTTGACACCTACTTGGACAGGGGCAGATTTAGACAAATGTAGAGATCGTGTTTTCTACCAATCATGCTTCCGCGCTCCTTCTACACCTCCACCCTCTCCTCTGTCATTTCAATGCCTCTCACAAAATAGGTGACCTCGACTTTGAGCTGTCAGTCATTTGTCAAGACCCTGTAACTTCTGTTTCTGTGCGACAGACACAGGAGCAGACCGGAAAAGGAGGCTGTGTGTTTTCACTTCCTCCACGTTCTTTATGCATGTATGTATCTGTGTATGTGTTCTATGTATGTGTCCGGACATTGTTTATTGTTAAAAGGATCCCCATTAAGCTGTCACCAAAGTGGGACGAGCTAATCTTTCCTGGGGTCCAACAAAAAGAGAACAAATAAAAATTACTTAACAATGATCATGTAAAAGCAGAAACATTGTAGACATCATTATAAACATCACCAGAAATCACTCTGAACAAATCATTACAGCACTACATTCATTACTCCATTAATACAGTAAATATGTACATTCCCTCCTCACTACTATAAATGGTGCATTCTCAGATGGTACCTGAAAGAGACTTTGCTATTAATTTTACGTATATCCAGTGGGCAATTATTCCAATGATTGATGGCACGATAAATAATTGTTCTCTTCAAAGCATTTGATTTTGGGCATGGTAACATCATCTGGCCATCATCAGCTGACCTAGTCAAATGAGAATGAACCTGATCACACCTAACAATTTGATTATATAAGAAAACTGGTTGAGAAAAAAAGACAGTGTGTGGACATGTGTGTGCCAGTGTAGTTAAGTGCGTAGGTGTGTTTCTCTGTTATGTGTTTACGTGTTACAATACATGCGTGTGTTTGTGGTACTCAGTGTGT
>NC_090062.1:6016004-6020667 GCF_038355195.1 Osmerus mordax | reverse complement strand
AGATAGATAGATAGACAGATATCTTCATATGTCACTCTCTTTCTGAATATCTTTCTATCTCTCATTCTTTTACTCATCAGTGTTTTCTGTGAAGTTGGCTGTCTATCACAAAACGAGCACATGCAATTGCTACAGAATGAATAAGACCTTGGTGTAGTGTACTGTTGAATCATTGCAGCTCATTCAGAATGAGAGAATAACAGGGTTAACCGCAGAGTACCAGGAACGTCATTGGTCCTTTTCATGGAACTTGGATTTGGTATGGGTTTGGGCCATGGTGGCATTACAGTAGTGTTAGGATACTGACCTGCTGTAGAGATGCCTAACATCAAATGATTAGCCAAACACCTAATAGAAGACTTGAATTGTTTGTGTGTGTGTGTCCACAAGAATAGCAATCTCAGGAAAATTGAATTTGTGAGAACATGTCAATTGGTCCTCAGAAGTGTAAGTGCTATTTAACGGGGGGTTAGAGCTGGGTGTTAGAAGTTAAGTATAGTTTTAAGGTTAGTGTTTGCAGCAAGGGTTAGGGTCAAAATTAGGGTTAGGTTCAGGGTTATGGGTTTGAAAAAAAAAATTGAATACATTATGTTTCGCCACAAGAATAGCAATACAAACTTGTGTGTGTGTCATTGAGGTTGGTCTATTCCCTACAGATATGCTCACACACTCTTATGTCACGCTCTCATCATTTACCAGCTACATGAAGATCCCCAGCAATTATACAACACCACCAGCCTGCAATTATACCGTACCAGAACACCAGCATCTTTGTTCAGTATATTTTTACCTCCCAACGTATACCCCACTCGCCACCCCAAAACACACACCTGCACACACACACATCAATGTCCCTCGTGCCACATGTAGTCATGACAATTATTAAAGTAATTCATATGAATCCACAGTCTGGTGTGTCAGGCATTAATTCACACAATTCCCTGTCATCCATAAGAGGAGAGGTGTTGATTATGGGATGTCTGTGTTGTTGACAGCTACCGGACCTTCGTCTCCGAGGATGCAGGACCCAACACATTGGTTGCCACGGTGTTGGCTAAGGACCCCGATGGTGACGGAATCACGTATAAGATCACAGCAGGCAATGAAGAGGGAAACTTTGTCATTGACAGCCATAAAGGTACTCACACGTGCACCCCCCCCCCACACACACACACACCCTCACACATGAGTACACTCCCACTTACAACTTACGAATACAAACAAATACGCACTCAAACAAACTCTACAAATTCACATATGCGCATTCACACCTTAATCTACACATCAACTCCCAAATGAACACACACATACACATACAGACACGCACACATGCTCACACATACACGTACACACTCTCAGTCGCTCAGTCACACACACTCAACCTGAGGATCACAACACACACTGAGCAGTGTGTTCTGTGTGTTTTAGGCAGGTTTAGTTTTCTCAGAGGGCAGATCTACTGTCTGCTGTTTTGTTTAGTACTGTCTTGTCTTTCGGCACATTTCAGAATCAATATTCCACAGAGAAAGCGTTAAGGGTAGAAAACCAATTTCTGTGTCGCATGGACCTTTTTATAAATTGGACCATCAGATCAGCATATCACATTAAACGGCAATAAGATGACTTTAACAAATTCAATTACTGCCGAACTTCAAGGTGCAATTTCCTGTGTTCGTTTCCAATGACATTCACTGTCAGCTGATAGAGAGGATTCTCTCTGTCACGCTCAGGTAGAAAACACACAACTCTGTTGGCTAAAAACACAAAGGACCAAACACACACACACAGAAACACAGACACATCATTACGGGCTGTATTTGGAAGGGGTAGAATCCACCAGTAGAATATGTCTCTTTGACATCAATGTTTGGAGCCTGTCAAGGGACAATATCCTGCAAAGGAAATCAATGAGATCATGTGACCCTGTGTGTAAGATGGACGTCTTTTCAGCATCTATCTCACTGTATCTGTCATGGACAGGTCATATTTTTTGCCTCCAGTGTTTGTGTGTTCGTATGTGAGTGTGTGTGTGTGTATGTGTGAGTGTGCATGAGTGTGTGTGAGGTGTGTATGTGTGTATGTCTCTTTGACATCAATGTCTCTTTGACATTGTCTCTTTGACATCAATTTCTCTTTGACATCAATGTTTGGAGCCTGTCAAGGGACAATATCCTGCAAATGAAATCAATGAGATCATGTGACCCTGTGTGTAAGATGGACGTCTTTTCAGCATCTATCTCACTGTATCTGTCATGGACAGGTCATATTTTTGGCCTCCAGTGTTTGTGTGTTCGTATGTGAGTGTGTGTGTGTGTATGTGTGAGTGTGCATGAGTGTGTGTGAGGTGTGTATGTGTGTATGTGTGTGTCTTTGCCCATGTTTCATTGATCGGGCTGCTGTTGTACGTCCACTATTCTCCATCATTATTGATCAGCACATCAGGTTTTGATACCGTCACCTGTGCTTGTATAGAACATGCTACTGCACACACAGAGTCTGTGATGAAAACCTGCCTACTCATTTGATTTGTTAGGAGACATTGTGCCTAAATTCTTCAAAACTCTCCCGGTCTGTGTCTACAGAAAGTCGATGTCCCCGTGTTTCTCTTTCTTCCCCTCTCCCTCTCTCTCTGTACTTTCTCTCTCCCTCTTGATCTCTACCCCGTCTCTCTCCCCTCTCCTGGCGTTTCTCTCGCTCTTTATCTCCCCTCTCTCTCTGTCCTTTATTGCTTCTTATCCATGGATCTTTAGATCTTCTCCACTGTCCGGAAATTTCCTCAATCATTCACGAGGCGCTGTCTTTTTTTATTCTCTGTGGCATAGTTAGACGTACGACTCTACCCTGTTAATCTGACTATAACTCAGAGAAGAATATGTTTTACTGAGATTTACCTCCGTTATTAGGACTCACACAGGCAAGTCAATAAGATGATCACCCAGCTCCTATTGAGCACATAAATACACAAAGGGCACATTTATGTTGGAACCCGGCAGAAGGAACTATTTAACGACCTGACAGGAAAATATTTGTTCCGATTAACAGGTAGATCATCTCTATGGTTCCGTCTAAAACTCTTCTCCACTTCTTCTCTTTTATCTCCCTGGTTTGTTTTGGTCTTTTTGAGAAGAGAGCAGAAATAAAATACATGCTAATGTTAGGTTGATAGCAGAATGCATGAATACACTCATTGGTGAAAGGCTGGCTTGTCATCCTGTCCTCCCTCGCTTTCTCTCATCCCCTCCTTGTCCCCTTGGACCACTCGTTTATATAACTTCCCGACCACCGCACTCCTCCTTCCTCCCCCCCTTCCGTCCTCCATAGTTTTCCCTCATGCAGCTCCTGTCGTCCCTCAGGGCAGTCCTCGCTCTTTCCATCCCTCCATCCCTCACTCCCGCCCTCCGTCCTCCTCCTGGCTTCGTCCCACTGTTTTGGGGTGAGATGCTGATAAGAGGTGGCATCCGGAGGGAGCCAGTGGCCCCCCTCCACATCCTCTCTCCCTCCCTCTCTCATCCCTCCGTCATTGGAAGCGACGTGTGCTCAGTGACCCCTGAGGAAACATCTTCTCCATGGTGGATGTGTGATGATATGAGCTGGCCCTTCTCACGGCCCTGCCTCCGCGGGGTGACCAGGGGCCTCTGACGCACCCTGCCTGTCTGCCGGAACTCTGACAAAGACACACGCGAGCAGGCGAACACACGCATGCACACACAAGTAAACACACACACATGCACGCGCGCGTCAACACACGCGTACGCGCGAGTAAACGTCCATATCGACACGCAAACAAACACACGCACACCCAAGTGAACACACACAAACACACTCAGGTGCAGGCAAGCAGAGACACACAAACATCCAGGCGAACACACCCTCGCACACACACAAAGATACATCCATACAGTACATGCATGTGGTTCTAACAGACCCAGCCATGGGCCAATGCACATACACATTTACTCTCACTCATGGCACATTTCTCTAATATTAAACCAGACACATAGTGTATGCTTTCTTCCCGGAATGTCCTAAAACCACTCTCTCAACCCACTTTCAGACACTTACCAACCATTTCCTTTGAAGGCTTTTTAGCCCTCTCTGGTGCGTCATGTCACACGAGGACATGCACCAGACTGGATTCTTAGCTTCCAGTCCTGCACACGGCTGGGTAGACCAGCGCTTGTGTTTCTTTGTGAGCTCGCTATTTTTATTAGAAATGTCACATTTGTTCCACTGCTGTTTTCCTTCACACGCCTTGAGTGCACAGGGCAGCCACCTAACTCGAGATCGGAGAAAGTGGAGAATAGTGTGTGTCTCAGAGTCATTTTTGGGAGACACTGTGTGTGTGTGTGTCTGTGTGTCTGTGTGTGTGTGTGTGTCTGTGTGTGTGTGTGTGTGTGTGCAAAAATATCAGTGCACGTGAATGTGTGTGTGTTCATGGGGAGGATCCAGGCTTAGGAACAAAACTGCTTGCCGCACTACTTTTGCACTGGCATCACATTAACCTGCACCTATGAGAGCATGAATGATACTTCACCTGAACATCCACCAAAGTTTCTCACATGGTGTCTGATTTCTCTTTCCTCCAGGTATCATGTGTATGTGTGTGTACGTATTTGTTCATGTATTAAACAGTGCATGCAGAACATGTCTGTTTAAAACCTGC
>NC_090062.1:5978504-6013504 GCF_038355195.1 Osmerus mordax | reverse complement strand
GAGCCTCGTTTTTGGCCCCAGAGATATGCTGTGTTGATTATTCCTGGCTGCCAGTGGATCGCCATCTCCCTGGTGAGGGGAGCGCAGGTTTACACATACGCTCGCTTCACCTTTTTCGGAGTGAGATTGAGCCTCCGATCTTTCATGTGCTCGCACAGTCCACCCTGGGAGCCCCCCCCCTCTTCATGTTTGCGTTTTATGATCCCCCTCTTGCCGGCGTGCCACAGTCGCTGTGAGCTTAGGTCGGATTTCGTCTGTCACGCCAAAGCTGAGAGAGAGGGATTGAGTCTGAGGGCCTCAGCTGTGTCCTGGAGGCCCTCTGTAGACAGGGGCCAGGCACAGCACTGTGTGGCCGTTGCGACCCTCTTCTCTCTGGTCCCTTGCTCTTCCTCCCAGCATCCCTTCAGCTTCGCCTCTTTCTCCACTCCTCTGCCGAGAGGCGAGGAAAGGAGAGCAGGGCATGGGAGAAATGAGAAGAGAGGAGTGGAGAGGAGAGGAGAAGAGTGGTGAGGAGAGGAGAACAGAAAAGAGGAGAGGTAATGAGAGGTGAGGAGAGGAGAGAAGAAGAAAAAAGAATAGAGGTAAGAAGAGGAGAGCAGAGGAGAGGAGAAGATAGGAAGATGAGCCCCCTGTCATTACGTAATTAGCTGTCTGAAGTGAGCATCAAAGACCTGTGTTGCAGAATTGATCTGGGATTTCTCTGTCGTCAACTGTGTCTTTGACTGATGATTAGACGGAGATAAGATTGGAAGATGTGGAAGTTCTCACTCACACAAACACATACACACATACACACACACACCATGTACAGTATGAGGTGGGTTAGGGTGTGTGCCTCAAGTCAGCAGAACCGAGAGAACAAACTCCTTGTCAGGCTTAACATCTATCTCTGAGAATCTCCTCAAATCACATTAATTCAAGGCTGGTTAGATATAAAACACAGATGGATGTCAGCAGAGCAAAATAATGATGGAAAAAGCATACACATCTCTAACTGCTCCACGCCTTTCTTCCTCCTACAGTAATAGCTTGAAAAACATGGTATTCTTCTCATAGTACTTTTATTTCTCTCTATCTCTCTCTTTGTATCTCTTTATCTAACATCTTTTATCTCTATCCTCTTTGAGAAGCTTCTAGTGTCTGACCTTAATCTCTTGATTGTCTAACACCGAGGTTTGTTAGACATTCTGTTTTATCTTCAGAACCCAAACCTTACCTTGGCCATCGAGCCGAGGACAGACACTGGCAAAAGTTCAAACATGTTAGTTAGCAAAACATAGTACTTGACCAACTGCATAGAAATTATACTGGTAAATGATGGTAACTGATTAAATAGATGGATAGATGGATAAACGGATAAAAAGAGAGAAAGATAGACAGACAGACAGATGTGTGTACTGTATGTGAAGCTAGTCATATTTGACAAAAACAAAATTAATTGGTGGCAATTTACTTTTATGTCTCAGCATGGGGGGGATCCATACATAACAATGAAGTGCAGTATCCTGATTAAAAGTTCACACTTCCTGAGGTAATTAGCTAGCTGGGATTATCTACAAGATGTGCTGGGTAGAGTTCATGATCGATAGTAGGTTTCTATGAGTTATTGGGGAGTGCCTCATTGCTGTGTTTGCAAATGAAAGAACAATAGAAAACCTATTTTTATAACTGAGATTTTGGTGATAAAGAGTTTACATTTCAAAATAAAAGTCCTGAGATGATAACAAGTAGGTATAACATAACCAAATATGCCTTCCCCCAGTGCCAGCAGTACCGAGAAAGTACCTCTGTTCTGGAGAATCAGCTGGCAGGGACCGTGGTGCTCCAGGTGCAGGCGGTGGATGCTGACGAGGGCTCCAACGGCAGAGTTACCTACGGCTTCATGCACAAAGACAGCACTGTGCCTGCCTTCACCATCCATCCTGAGACAGGTAACCCAGTAACCTACTGGTATCTCAGAGGAGTTGCTATACAGCTGAGGCTTGGAGGAGATAAGCTCTCTCTGGTACAATCCCTTGATTGTCTTCCTGTCTTCGTGGCCTTTATCTTCTTCTTCTTCCTTCTCTCCCTCAATCTCTTTCTTCGACTTCCATTTCATCCTTTCATCTTCTTTCTCTTATACTTTCCTCGGTTAGGTTGATTTCCCCTTCATTCTACATTCTTCAAGTGTTTCAAGAATTCAAAAGTTCAATCTAATTCTCTTCAATAATAACAGCCTTTCAGCAAGCCGCCAACCACTCAAAGTGGAGAGTGGACCGCATTTAAAAAATGTTCAAGACCTTTTAGAAAATGAAAGGCTTTGTGAAATATAACTGTTCGTTGGTCATCAATCATTAACCTTTTGCAGGGTGGGGGGGATAGATGGGTAAAGAGACATGCTTGAAGTCATTCGTCATCCCCAAAGTTACTTTGAGTCAAAACAGACTGGCTGGATAATTCTATGCGTTCATCTTCCATGTCGGTGATCTTTCCTGGGCACCATCTAGGATCCTATGACTGTACCAACCAGTGAGGGATGTGCAGATCTCTGATATCAACATTCCACTATGTTGGGATACAGTCTACTGTAGTAACACTCACCAACTTTACTTCTCCATTTACAGGAAACTACCAGTCATTCCTCAGCAAGGCTAGCTTGCTTGATCCTTCTGATCGTAACGTTGCCCCATCTTGCCGTGTCCTTGCCCTTGTAGGGGTGATCTCCTCGGCCAGGAAATTTGACCGCGAGCACCAGCGAGAGTACGCTGTCACGGTAACAGCAACAGACCAGGCAGGTGACCCCCTGATCGGGATCTGCCAGCTGAACATCCTCATTCTGGACCAGAACGACAACAACCCAAAGTTTGAGAACCTCCGCTATGAATGTGAGCACTCTGGAACTCATAAATGTGTACTAGTCTGGAACCTTTCTGTTCATTTTACATTTCCAAGGGGTGTAATCAACAGGTGCAGACCAGAATGCTTCTGGACTCAATTGTACATTGTGGAGTAGATTTGACCACTCAGAGCAAAAAATTTTTATATATTTTTTTATGACTCAATGGCACTCCTCTGTACAGTCACCGTTTTAAACCCGCCCCGTATCAGATAAACGATTGTAATTGGCCAGGCACGTTTCATGTCAAGGGGAAATGTGTTTGAATGGGAGAGTGGCAAGAACCATCTGCCAGAGCAAATTAACCACAAGCAGATGGGTCTGGTTCCCAGGTTACTGGAACCTAGAATCTAGATCTGGGTTAATACGAAAGATGATGAACATATTGTACCGGTATGAACAGTCTGTAAGCTAGAACCTAGAACCAGGTCAAGTACTCAACATAGAACATACAGAAGCAGTTTGAGTTCTCAAGTTCCAGACTCTCTGTATCTGGCTCCCTAATACTGGTGTTTACCTGCTTCCAGACTTCCTGCGTGAAGACACTATGATAGGAACCAGCTTCCTGCGTGTGGCGGCTCATGATGACGACTTTGGCTCCAACGCCGCCATCACTTACTCCATGTCCCAGGAAGAACCTGAGTACCTCAGAGTCAACCCCCTGACAGGCTGGGTCTACGTCAACCAGCCCATCTCACAGGCTAGTCCCCAACACACACACACACACACACACACACACACACACACACACACACACACATGGCTCATATTTGTCTTGTGTGAAATGCAACCACTGTCTGGTCTGAAAAGTTACCTCCCTAGTGTTGGTGTATGTGTGTTTGGATGTATGCAAATGTATGTGCCTGCGCTTAGCGAATCCTAGAGGAGTGTGAGCCCTGATGTGGCGAGGAGGTGTTAGCCATCAATTATTAGTGATAGTCTGAGCCAAGGGAAGCTGTTGCTATGACGACAGTGGTCCCTCAGATGGTATGACAGTTTTGCCAGCATTGTGTCATCTCATCCGCCCATGTGTCATCAGTATGACTGCATGAATTAATGGCTGATAGCAGGGTACTCAACATTGTTTAATCTATGCCCTCAACACTCTCTTCTCCTCTCTCCTCTCTCCCCTCCTCCTCTCCACTGCCCTCCTCTCTTCTCTTCTCCTCTCCTTTCCTCCCCTGTCCTCTCCCCTACAGAGGACATACATTTCCAGGGAGATTGTGGCGACAGACGGGGGGAACAGGAGCAGCTCTGTGGAGCTGGCTGTCACCATCACTAACGTGAAGAACCAGCCTCCACAGTGGGAAAAGGACAGCTACGACATAGTCATCCCCGAAAACACTGTCAGAGACACACCTATTGTGGTGAGGACACCAAAAAACACACACACCCAAATGGACCGAAATGAGCACACCCACTACACACATATACAAACGCAGATACAAGAGCATACGCACAGAAATGCTTGCTCTCACACACACATACACACTTTCAGTACAAACACACACACGCACACACACAAACAGAACATTTGTGATTTCAGGGAGGCCCATTTTCAGCAGTTCCTGATTGCTCACGTGTCAGTCCTCCCCTCAAGATCATGACTACTCTTTAGCCAGGTCGTTGTCACTGTGAACTGGAAGCAGATTGGGTCAGACTCTGCAAGCTGGAGATATAGCATGTTTAATGTCTTCTGTGAGGGCTGGTGAGTTGATGGGGCATGGTTTAGTGAGGGCCAGGAGGGAAGGCCTGCTGAAAGTGCAGTAAGTAGCCATGCTTCAGCACAACAGCAGTGTTCTCCCCAAGCCTCTTAGCGCATGAAAGAGTCATGGAGTCTGCTTGTTTGATCTCACTTGAAACAGATTCATAGGCTGCTTTTAATATACTGTACTGACTTGTCCACGGACGCTAACACGGACGCACACACGCTGCTCGCCCACCATTCACACAAACATGCCGACACACACCACGTGCACACACACAACACTCACTCTCAGAAAAATTTCTATACAGTAGATAGTAGAACAATTACTGATCATATTACATACCACTTATACCTGTCAAACTGTTATTTACACTAATGACTTACCTGTAAGTAATTTACACAAACACACCCACACACACTCACAGAATCCATACTGCCTCTGCACCAAAATGTGCCTACAAGCAACACAACTTCAACACATATGCCAATCAGCTGTTCTGAATTATACATTATTTTAAGGAATGTTTTTAAACTTAATTGGTTGAGTTTCCTTTGGATCTCTCATGAGCTATTAATCCTATTAAAGATGCGGATGAAGAAAGAGAGAGAGAGAGAGAGAGAGAGAGAGAGAGAGAGAGAGAGAGAGAGAGAGAGAGAGAGAGAGAGAGAGAGAGGGAGAAACAGAAGGGGAGAGAGTGAAAGAGAAGGGGAGAGAGAGGGAGAAACAGAAGGGGAGAGAGTGAAAGAGAAGGGGAGAGAGAAGGAGAGAGAGACTGGAAGATAAAGTAAGAATAAGGAAGGGAAGGAGAAAGAGAAAGAGAGAGAAATACAGATAGAGAGATAGGGATAATTCTGAGAGAGTTTGTGTGTGAAGGAGTGATTTCCTTCTCTAATTCCTCTTGAAGATGAATGTTGATTGGATGGTAATGTGAGCTAGTAATGACTGCCAAAGCACTTATAGATTTGCCAAGGATTTTTTTTTTTTTGCTAGAATACCATTAAGCAGGCTGGGTAGGAACACTGATGTACTCCAGAGATGACATCAACATCCCCAAAGTACACTAACAATTTGTTGTATTTGGAGTATGTTGATTGCAGCACAGATTCATGGTGCCATACAGTACCTATAACAATATATTAAAGAGATAAAACGTGTGTAGCGCCTGTCACTTGGCAGATCACATTGTTGGTCGCCACCGTTAGCTGCTTCCCTTTGATCCGCCATTTTGTTTCTGCCCCCTTCTTTCCTTCTCTCCAGACCATCAAGGCAACGTCCCCGCTGGGCGACCCCAGAGTGACCTATAACCTGGAGGACGGCATGGTCCCGGAGACCAACATGCCCGTCCGCTTCTACCTGACCCCCAACCGTGAAGACGGCTCCGCCTCCATCCTGGTGGCAGAGCCGCTGGACTACGAGACCACCAGGACCTTCATGCTGCGGGTCCGAGCCCAGAACGTAGCGGCCGTCCCACTGGCTGCCTTCACCACCGTCTACATTAATGTCACAGGTAGCGTGTGGGTGCTAATATGCTAATATACTGTCATTTTGGATAATGTGTGCTAATGGTGCAGGTTAGTCATGTAATTGTGCCAATATGATTATATACTATCATAGTGTGTAATGTGTGCTAATGTCACAGGTAAGTCGTTTAAATGTGCTCAAATGCCAGATGGGTTTTGTACAATGTGTTCTAATGTCACATATAGCCTTCCACATATCATACACATTCTATGTATGTTAATATAATAAATACCACATCATTTTAAAGCTTCATGTATGCAAAAATGACATACACATTATCATAAAGTTTGTTATAATATACAGTATATATATATATAAAAATCTGGAGTTGTACTTATTATTCATGTTCATGTGTACTGGTATCACTGCTCTTGCACTTTTTGAGGTTCATGTTGTTTTATTGTAACTTGTTTAACTACATGCTCTTATGGTTCTTCCCATTGGCACTTACTTTCTTTTTACAATGCATGCTTCATGTTTTGGCTACCCGCAATGTTTTGGGGCTATCTCGTTGTTATGATCAGTGACCTATGCACTTTTGTAAAGCTCTCTCTTGGAAGTCGCTTTGGATAAAAGCGCCTGCTAAATGAATACATGTAAATGTAATGTGTCACAGCAGTACGTGCTGTAGTTTTAGTTTACTAGTCTAGTGTCAAACGCTTTAGGGTTCTGATGAAGAAAGTGGTTTGTCCGTCTCTTCATAAACGGAGTGACTAAGTTCAGTTGAGTTCTGGATTTTAATACGTATTTATAATACACAACACCAGGCTTAGGTCTCAATCATGTCTCTCTCAGCTCCGAAAGCCGGAGGACCATCTTTTATAGGGCACAAGAATGTAAACATAGATTGTGACAGTCAGGCAGTAATGACGTTTCAACAGTCTCAGAGAAAGAGATTCACTGCTCCAAACACATGACAACTCTCAGACTAGAGAGTTCATAGTTGGAGCTCTCCTTGTAGTCATGACAAGGAAAGTTTAGCCAGTACTTTCTCAGGACCCCGAACATCTATTAACCCTGACACATAGACACAATATACTCTTATTAATAGCAAGCTTACATGAGAACGTACTAACTAGTATCCAATGACTAGTTCTATTGATTAGTGAATGATGTAAGCACACAGGAAATCCCAATTTCTTCCACAGTTCACATTCTTGAATTTAGTTTTGTTTTCAGATAAGAGCTGAGCTCAACACATGTCAGTTAGCTATCATACTGGAAGAATTCAATGAAAGCCTTTAGGAATGAGGTGAGGTGTTCAGGTCCAATATAAACAGAGTTTGCAATAGGAATTTTGTTTTTCTGTCTCTGTTTCCAAGCTTGATCCCTGTTCACCAGTGCTGCTCCAATGGAGTGAAGCTCTGACCTTTTTATGCCAGTGAGACTCTCCCTACCTCCCTCTGTTCCTCCGTTCCTTCCTCCCTTCTCTGCTTCCTCCTTACTACACGCCCATCCCTCCCTCCCCCCTTTCCTTCCTAATCCCTCAAACACACACTCAGTCTTAAACCAGGGAGAAATAATTCATCAGACCAGACCCTTCTCCCTCCTCTCATCCTTCCACTACCACTCTAATTAAGAGATCTCTCCATCTCCTCCTGAGGATGAAGAGATGAGCAAAAGAGGAGTGTTGGGGGACCGCAATAGGTTTAAGTTCCATGTTTAATTGATTGATTAAGACCGTTCTAAGGGGGAAGAAAAAAGGATCGATTTGTAAAATGTTAGACCGGGAGTAAAGTCTGGAGGTTTTGAACCAGTTAATGCTTCGTCCTTAAATCAACTGTCCACATCTACTCTCGATCGCTCCTACTTTCCATCTGTCTCTCCCTGTTTCTCCCTCTATTTCCTAATCTCTCTCTCTCATTCCTCTGTCTATCTCTATCTCTCACACAGATGTAAACGACAATGTTCCTTTCTTCACCTCTTCCATCTATGAGGCCTCTGTGACTGAAGGGGCAGAGTCCGGAACCTTTGTCCTCCAGGTGTCAGCCAATGATCTAGACCTGGGTTTGAATGGCAAGGTGAGCAGTCAATAACATTAAACTCTGCGCATAACTATTCCCTTTTGTGGCATTTACCAACAGCATGCAATGTTGAAAATGCAGTATAGCAGTATTTTAGATATAAAAAGCAGAACAATAAAGGCAAAGTCAGTTTACAGTTCTGCTGTGAAATGCCAAATGTAACTGTTCATGCAGAGTTTACAGAGTCAGGACGACTCTTTCCTGTTGGCTGTGGAGTATTGTGTGGTTGAAAGAAAAAGAGAGAGAAACTTTTTACAGTGTCCAGTACCGCTGGGTGGGTTTCCTAATGTAGCACTCTACTGGCTTGGACATAAAATCTATACTCCACTCCAGTTCCAGGGATGCCTCACACAGTACATAAAACCTGCAATACAGCACTTCAAATATACACTTGCCCACTGGGATACAAACATCCGCACACTCGCACAAACACACACATGTGCACATGCATGTGCACACAAATCCCTTTTCCCTTTGTCAATTTATTTTTCTCTCACACGCACACATACAGACGCTCGCATCACACGCTTTCACTCCCCCCCACACACACACACACACACACATATACACGGACAAAAAACATAACTAGGGCTAGTTTATCTAATTAAATTCACTCTTCAAAGAAGCCTGGCTGGGTGTGTAAACCCTGTGTACGGCGAGTCTGCAGAGTGTCCTTGGCTGCCTAATTGCTTGTTCTCTTCTGGGCATGTCACAGTAAATCATTGATACCATGCAGTTTCACGTTTAGATAATGAGCATCATTTGTGGGCGGGAGTGAGAACACATTAAAACAAAGACTCAACACAGAGTTGTTTTACATACCTTAACCCTGATAAGCTTTCTTAGTGGGGTGTTACAGAGAAGAGGGTAAAAGACTAAAAGCAGAGTTGGTCCCTTCTAAACTCACAAGGTTGGTCCTTAGTGTGAAGAAGAAGAAAAAAAAAAGTGGTCGTAATTTTTTTTTACAAAACAGTGTAAATCAATTGAATACCCTAGTAAGACTAATTGGAAAACAAATATTCAGCCAGTAAACTTAACCAACCACAGTTGTGATGCGTTTCTTGTCGGTAAGTGGGAAAGTGAAGGGGGGGAATTAGGACCACCCAGGTGACACTGTCTAACTGTGTGTTTGTGTGTGTGTTTGGGGTGGGGGGGGGGGGGGGGGGGAGTCCCATGTTTTGGGAAGTTAGCTCCGCAAACTGAACTAGAGGTGAATATAACTTTAAATGACGTAAATGTTTCAGATCCTGCAGGAAACATTTAAACCCTATTGGGTCTCTTCAGTCTGCTGCGTAGTTCAGGAAGGTTCTGCTGAACTGTTTTCAAAGACTATTATGTTGAAGGCCATTTGTAACTCATAACTGATTCCCTGCATTATTCATTCTTTTTCATTATGAAAACTGAAGTAAATTCTTCTCTTGTGAAAGGACTGGTGTGGGTGTCCATTTGGTTATCTTATTTCATGGATCCAGTTCTTTTGTTGGGAAGGCCATGTCAATTATGATGCAATTATGCGGCCGTTCATGGGTCTCACGGCCATCTAATGTCTAACGCACCAGGCATTTGATATATTTTTCCTGCCACCTCAACTGCGTTCTGCGTTGATTCTGCAATGTTTCCCACAATGTAAGCAACGCATTCTATGGTGTGTTTGCAGGAAGAGTGACAACGTTCTTTCTTCAAAATGGACTCTTCATCCGTGATCTCTTACACAATGTCATTTCTTTCCAAAAGCATTGAAGATGGACCATCAATCAGTCGATCAAGCGTCAACATCAACTAATGTTTTGCAATATAGAAATGTATGCAAGTGTGTAAAGTACATGCCTGAGGTACTAGATGTCCCTGCCTTTATCCCGCCAAAGTCTGTCTGAAGTCATTGAACCTAGCTTTGCACATTTCAGGTGTTGAGACAGTCCCGTTAAATCATAGCACATTGTTCCTGACATAGCAGGCCATGGGGGATGTTAAACATCTAGAGATATTTTGAGGGGCATTTTCTGCTTCAGTTATTTCGGGAGTGACAGTTAGTCAGAGACAGGAAAGGCAGGGGAAGAGAGAAGGGATGATGTGCAGAAAATGGCCCGGGTCGGAATCAAACCCTTAGTCTATGAGGTAACACTGCTCTACCTGGTGACGCCCAGCTGTGGGGGATGTAGAGCTTCTCTATAAATCATACTTTTTGGAATCATTACATCAGTGAGCTTTCATCTCATCTTCTGAATTTAGATTGTCTTAATCCCTCCATCATAACACACTTCATTTCCACACCTCTGTTTGGAACCGTCGGGCACTGGGTACATTGCATGAGCACAATACCAAATTCTTCAAATGCTCCGAGCATTAGACTGGCCCACAGAGTGTTAGACAATACCTCAGTGCAGTGTGTGCTTCCAAAATCTCAGCTTCAGGGTGTCAGATTCAGGAGTATTAAGTCTGAGATTTGATTCTTTATGCAACTGGGAGACGTTGGCCATTTCAGGTTGAGAAATGTTAAGATATTGAGATACGCAAATCCTCTTTGAGTCTGTCTGTTCCTTCAACCCTGATTGACTCTGAGTTGGAATGAATCCGAGTCTTATTCTAATCCTCCATCTCATTCTCAGTTTGATTCCATTCGGATTTGAATGTTCTGGTTCGGACTTTGTTCCCTCAGATCTCCTACTCCCTGCTGAGTGACAGGAGTGGGGACCACCAGTACTTCCGGATCGACCCGGAGGTGGGCTCCATCCATACAGAGGCCGTGTTCGACCGCGAGACCAAGGGTTCCTACCTGCTGGAGGTCCAGTCAGTGGATGGCTGGGAGTCGGCCAGGCCGGGGAAACACGGGCTGCCTAACTCAGGTGAGCAGCAGGCTTCTAGAACGCTCCAGGGTTCTGACGCTGGGTATCCTCCACATGCACCGTGAACGATGTGACTGGTTTAAACGCACCGCTCTGGATTGCATTTCAGCCAGAGAAGCTAGTCCCCTCCACTGAGGCAGCGAGGATGATCGCTTCAGATCTCTTTATCTATCCCCAGGACCCCTAGCACCATGTTTTCTGCCTGATTAAAGCACAAACAGACCTCAGAAAGAAGGAGAGAGGGATGGATACAGTATACATGGGGAAAGAAACAGCAAGGGAGGAAGATAGAAAGAGAGAGAGACACACAGAGAAGCAAGGGGAGAGAGAAAAAATGACACTATGGGAGGCAAAGATGTATTTTTCATACATATTAGCATGGATTATTAAAAGTTCTTTTCACTTGGCTGGCTTCATTATGACATTTTGACAGCGTAAACACCACTCCAATATTAACAAGGCCGTGGTTTGAGGGGAGTGTGATCACTCCTTTTGGGGGGCTATAAATGTTGGATGAGTTAGGAGAAGTGAAGTGAGGAGAGCAGGGGTGAGTAGAAGAGAGCAGCGATGGGATGGGATGGGAAATGGATGGGAGGAGCTTCAGATGGGAAACATTGGAACCAAACGAGCCAGACGGACGGAAGCACACACAGACAAACAGACAAACACACAGGCAGACGTGGTGTTAAATAGTAAACATTGACTTGAAACAATCCCAGAGTCGAGAGAGAAAGAGGAAGTTGTCATGTGAGCCACAGGCGTGCTCTGTTCTACATGCAGGCACCAGGCACCAGGTGACATGAGTGATGAAGTGACAAGTACTTTATCTCTTCATCATCACATCCCACCATTTTCCTCTCTTTCTCTCTCTCTCCTTGTCTCTCTCTCACGCTCTCTCTTTTTCTCTCTCGCCGTGTGTCTGTCTCCCCTTCTCCATCAGACTCCTAACAAGCATAGACCTTGAGCTGCAGGCTTGTTTTTCGCTGCTGGGGTGTATTAGCTTGCGATCTTTCTTCTGAACCGTAAAATATCTCTGCAACAGGCTTAAATAATTTATCTCATCTCCAAGAGTGTATTGCAAATGATGTTCCTTTTGATACTGATATCAAAGGGAGTATAGAATATTGGGATGGGCCCCCACGACCTCTCTCCCCTCTCCTAACCTGACTCTTCCCTCCCTCCTTTCCCCCTTTTTCAACCCCCCTTCCTCCTCATCCTCCTCCTCCACACACACACCTTACACCTCCACACACACACACACCTTACACCTCCTCCTCCACACACACACACACACACACACACGCTCAGGCTCTCTTCTCACGTTTGACTCTTAAAAAGAGAAAAAAAACAAGTCTGTGAATTGACACATACACAGTCAAAAGACAATACAGAGAAATGGAAAGATGAGAGACCTTCTAGAGAATGATACAGAGATGGCATAGAGAGAGAGAAATAGTTTTGCATGTTTGTGTGTGTGTGTGTGTTTGAAGAGAGACTCTCTCTCTCACACACACACACACACCTACATAAATTCAGGTTGACAGAATAGGAACAACTAGGCGTTTTTAATGTGTGTGTGAATTCTCCCCTCAGACACGGCGTACGTGCGTGTTTTCATCAGCGACGTGAACGATAACAAGCCGCGCTTCGCCCAGACGGCCTATGAAGTCGACGTGGAGGAGGACGCAGACGTGGGCCTCGCCGTCCTCACTGTCAGCGCTAACGACGAAGATGAAGGTGGGTGACAAGGATGAAGGGACGAGGTGGAGAGGGGGAGGAGAGGAAGGAAGGGGGGGAGGGGAGGGCGGGGGTGGGGGTGGCGGCGAGGGGGTACCTGAGGGGGAGAGTTGAGGGTGAGGACAGGATGAAGGCACGAGAAGGACAGGGAGAGAGGGAGGAGGAAGAAGGGGGCTGTGGGAGAGGGAGGATGGGGGAGGGAGCGAGGGCAGGGTGTTCTGAGGAGAGGAAGATGAGGATGAAGAGGGGGAAAAGGGAGAAGGAGCAAAGAATGAAAGGGCAGGATTAGGAGAGGTGGGGTAGAGGAGAGGGAGGGGGGAAGGGAGGGCGGAAATGTCACTCTTCCAAAACAGCTTCTGAAGTGAGAGTGATAGAAGATCTGTGATCATCTCAGATTGTCAACCAGGAAACAGATATATTGAGGTTTACGTCACAGCTGACAGAGTCTGGGTCTATGGAGGGTATAGTCATACATGTATAGTAAATCCCTGCTGCAAAGTTGAAAGTAGGCATAACACGTTAGTAAAGCTATGCCATAGCATGCACACACACACTCACTCACACACACACACACACACACACACATCAAACCTCCCAACGGATGCTTTAACTAACACTGGCACCAGGAAATACTCTCTCTTTGGCTTTCTCTCGCTGTCTCTCTCTCTCTCTGTCTCTTTCTTTCTCTATCTCTTTCTCTAGCGCTTATCCTTGTTCCCATCCATCCAGCTGCACTAACTCACTGGCGTTTATTCACACGACTCCCCCTCGTTCACACAGCGCTAGCTCACACTCTGCTTGCACATAAATCCCTGTAGAGAAATATCCAATGCTTCCATGGCCTAGCAGACCTGCACGAGGGGAGTAAGGAGGAGGAGGAGGGGGAAAGAAAGGAGAAATGGAGGCGCTAGGGAGGGTGGTGAAGGAGGAGGAGGGACGATGACAATGGTAAAAGAGAAGGGTAGGAGGTGCGATGAGACAGGGAGTGTGGTGATGGAGGAGGGCAGGAGTGAGGAAGGGTGGTCAAGAAGGAGAGGAGCAGGGGAAGCTGGGAGGAGGAAGGGAGTGTGGAGGAGGAGGAGAGGAGCAGGGGAAGCTGGGAGGAGGGAGGGAGTGTGGAGGAGGAGGAGAGGAGCAGGGGAAGCTGGGAGGAGGGAGGGAGTGTGGAGAAGGAGGAGAGGAGCAGGGGAAGCTGGGAGGAGGGAGGGAGTGTGGAGAAGGAGGAGAGGAGCAGGGGAAGCTGGGAGGAGGGAGGGAGTGTGGAGAAGGAGGAGAGGAGCAGGGGAAGCTGGGAGGAGGGAGGGAGTGTGGAGAAAGTGGAGGCGTTCCTCCATATAGACAGACATTTATCATGTCGGAGCCAAAGTGGACCTCCTCAGCACCTCACACCTCGCACTGATGAATGGACTTATGTGCCTGGCGAGTATATACCACCTACACACCTACACACAGCTCAACACACACAGAGCAAAACACACGCACACATGCTCTCACACACAGCTAAATGCACACGCACAAATCTACAGTACACACAGTTAAAAAACACAGACAAAGACCGCAGAAGAGTGTAGTATTGAGAGAGTAAGAGAGAAAGAGAAAGGGAGTGAACAAGAAAGAGAGTGAAAGAGAGACAGTGCAGGGGTGGGGGGTCATTAAGAGAAAAAGAAAATCCCTCAAGTAAAACAGAGAGAGGATTTGCCTCTTTTGGGCCTCAGTGGATGATATCAGATCCTCTCTGCTCTCTCTTCTGTCAGCAGAATAAGTCCACTGCCCAGGGAACATGGCCAAGGGGAGGATAGGGGCTGGGCTTGGTTTTAAAAATGCCTACAAGTTGGAAAAAAACATTTGTTTAATTTTTGTATTTGTTGTTGTTGTATGTTCATTCATTTTGGTTATTTACTCTGCTCCGCACGAGTTAGCAAAGCTATCCACTGGGAGTACATCTCAGCAGTTTTCGAAAAAAAAAAAAGGAAGGAAACACGGGGTTTAGAGTGTGTGTGTGGTTGAGGTGGGGGTTTGTGGGGTGGGATGGTGGGTTTAGAGTGTGTGTGCGTGTGTGGCAGGGGGGGGTTATTATGGGATAGTGGGTTTAGAGTGTGTGTGTGGGGGGGGGTCTCTTTCACCACTCTCACGTTGCATCTACGTAGCCAATGCTCTAAAACTGGCGGAATAGTGTATTATTTCCTGCAATCCTCTTTCATGTTGCTAATAAGCTTTGAATCTTTTATGTCCTCTGAGATTGCTCTTTTACCTCATTCTCTGCTTTTCCTTTCCTTTTCCGTGTCTCTAATGTAATTTCAGTCTGATTGAGATTCCAAGTTATTCTCTCTCCGTAATTGGATTGAGAGTAAAACTGTTGATCAACCACCATAAGTGATTAGAAGAGGGTTCGGGGGGGGAGAAAATAGAAAGAGAAAAAAGAAACCTTTACCTGAGCTGAGATCTGAGTCTACGGAACTGCTAATGAACACTGGGAGCTGACTTGACCTGAGCCCCAGCAGATGATGATCTAACCCCAAACTAGCAGAGTAGTCTGACCCCGATCCTACTGTGTGTCACTCCTCTTCCCTCCAGGGGCCAATGCCAAGCTGCGCTACCAGATCACGTCAGGGAACACGGGCGGGGTGTTTGACGTGGAGCCGGAGGTGGGCACCATCTTCATCTCCCAGCCGCTGGACTACGAGGTCACCAAGCACTACAAGCTGCACCTGCTGGCCTCCGACGGCAAGTGGGAGGACTACGCCGTGGTGACGGTCAACGTGGTCAACAAGAACGACGAGGCGCCCGTGTTCACCGTCAACGAGTACTACGGCTCCGTCACCGAGGAGCTGGACGGCTCGCCCGTGTTTGTTCTGCAGGTAGGAGGAGCAACAGCAGGGTTGCCGGTTCGGTTCACACCATCCACACAATCCTGTGTGTGTGTGTGTGTGTGTGTGTGTGTGTGGGGGGAACGGGGTAGGAGTGAGGAGAGTGTCTGTTTGTTTAGGGATTGAGAAATTTGTCTCGCAACGTTGCGGGTTGGGATCCCTTGAGCGTCTGAACACATCTTTAATCATCGCATCAGTGCACGTTCATTAGTGGATGTGATGAGTTGTATCGGGAAATTGGCTTGACAAGCCTGAGCCAGGTTTCCTAAAGACATACTGTTGTTGTCTTCTAAAGCATGTTGTCATTTTTTTCTTTGTTGACATTCAGCCCTGAGGTGTGTGTTTGTTTCTGTCAGTAACTATCTCTCTGTCACACGTAGAGTCATACCAGTTCCCTGTGTGCTTCACCAAAATACACACGCACACGGACACACACGCTTTCGGACACAAACCTTAATGCACCTCGGCCCCCTCGGGTTCTTTCTGGCTCACACTTCTCTGTTTATATTTATATTCGGCTGACATAAGGTTGCACTTTGTTCACGCTCTCCGACATGAAGTCCAGGCTGGTTTGAGCCGGGGCCTGTGGCTGGCTCCCCTGCTTCCTCGTATGCTCATTTCTACCAGCCTTCGCGCTGCAATTATTATGGTCATTTCTGGCCTGCCTCAGGTTAGATCGGAGAAATGAAAAAGAGAGGGAGAGGGAGAGAGCGACAGTAACAGAGAGGCCGAGGGAGAGATACCGGGAGACCAGAGAGGCAGACAGAGAGATTTAGACAGAGAGGCACCAGTGAGACAGACAGAGAGAGCAAGATAGACCGCGAGAATGAGATATACTGGAAGGGAACGAGAGCGGGCTGGAGAGTAGAAGACCTCCTCCAGCAGAGCAGATTAGGTTTGTGGTCTTCCAACCAAAGCATCGCTCCAAGTCAACTGCACTTTAATAATTAAACAGTGCTGAACTCTATTAAATAAAGTTAGCTCTTTCTGCTGGAGTCCTTACCCTGCCATACCCTACCTCTCGTCTCCTTTCCTCTCCTCTCTAGTCTTACCTTCTTTCCTCTCCTCTCTTCTTTTCTCTTACCTTCTCTCCTCTCCCCTCCCCTCCTCTTCTCTGACCCTTCCTTCTGGGTCCTAGGTCACAGCCTCTGATCCCGATAAGGATGCAGACCAGGAGGCTCTGCGTTATTCTCTCCACGGCCAGGGCGCTGACAGCCAGTTTGTTATAGATGAGGTCACAGGGAAGATCTACGCCCAGAGAACCCTGGACCGTGAAGAGCGTGCCGTGTGGCGCTTCGTGGTCCTCGCCACGGACGAGGGAGGGGAGGGGCTCACGGGCTTCACTGACGTCATCATCAACGTGTGGGACATCAACGACAACCCGCCCATTTTCACGTGTGCGCCCGACTGCCACGGCGACGTGCCCGAGAACTCAGGCCCGGGGACGTCCGTGATGGAGATGACCGCCACCGACCTGGACGATCCTGCTGTCGGCCAGAACGCCGTGCTCTCCTACAGGATTCTGGGTAACGCGGGCGCGGACGGGGTGGTCCGGATTGGGGGCGTGGCCTCCGAAATGTTTTCCGTCAACCCCGGCACGGGCACGATCACCGTGGCGATGAGCGGACTGGACCGCGAGCAAGTGGAGTCCTACTTCCTGGTGGTGGAAGCGAAGGACGGCGGGGGGATGGCGGGCACGGCCACGGCCACGGTGCACGTGGGCGACGCGAACGACCACGCCCCCCGCTTCACGGTGCCGCGGCCCTGCCTGGCCAGGGTGTCGGAGAGCGCCGAGCCCAACGCCGTGGTGCTGGAGCTGACGGCCGAGGACGGCGACACGGGCCAGAACGCCCAGCTGACCTTCAGCGTGGTCGCGGGAGACCCCGAACAGAAGTTCTACCTGCTGAGCCAGCGGCAGGAGCAGAGAGGCTCCCTGAGGCTGAAGAAGCGTCTGGACTACGAGCGCCCCAGCGAGAAAAGCTTCAACCTGACTCTGAAGGTGGAGGACCTGGACTTCTTCAGCTTGCTCACCTGCCTGGTGGAGGTGGAGGACTACAACGACCACGCTCCCGTCTTCATACCGCACTTCCTGCAGCTGATGCCCCTCCCCGAGGACGTCGCCGTGGGAACCAGCGTGGCGCAGCTGGCCGCCAGCGACTCCGACTCGGGCGTCAACCGTGACATCACCTACAGCCTGTCACGTGACTCCGACCCCCAGGGTCTGTTCGCCATCAACCAGGCAGGGTGGATCACCGTGGCACAACCCTTGGACCGGGAGAGCGTGGCGCAGCATCACCTGGTCGTCCTGGCTACGGACCGGGGGAGACCCCCGTTGACGGGAAGCGCCACGGTGCAGCTGTCCCTGACAGACGTTAACGACAACGGGCCTGAGTTCGAGGCGGCGTACAGCCCAGTGGTGTGGGAGAATGTGGCGGGGCCTCAGGTGGTCAGGCTGAACCACACCTCCACCCTGATCCGGGCCCTGGACCGTGACTCGGAGCAGAACGGAGCTCCCTTCTCCTTTAGCCTGGCGCCAGAGTACCGCCACAGCGGGGACTTCTACCTGCAGGATAACAGCAACGGAACGGCCACCGTCACCGCCCTGAGGGCCTTCGACCGGGAGAAGCAGAAGGAGTTCCTCCTGCCCGTCGTTATGAGCGACAGCGGAACCCCGCCACGCACCGTCACCAACACGCTGACCGTAACCATAGGCGACCTGAACGACCACGCCCACCAGCCAGGAGAGAAAGAGATCTTCATCAACAGCCACAGAGGTCAGAATGTTGACAGACATGTCAAAACAATTAAAACCACATTGATTCCTTGCAGCATCTAAATAGCGTAGTAAAATGTACTCAAAGGAAATAATTAATCACACATTTAAACATCACTACTGGGTTTTTTATTTGAATGTAAAAATTTGGCAGCCATAGTTTGTGTTCAGTTGCAAGGTGTGCATGTACAAGAAAATGAATGCAGGACGAAATAGAGAAACCTTTCCATACATGCTGTGGCATCAATAGACTTTAGTGTGGATTGATTAAAACGTTGAACGGAAACTACATTGTACAGAAGTACATTTTCTAGTGCTCTTAAGCTATCTTTCAACTTTGATGAGTATTTATATCATTAGGTAATTTACATGTCCGACGAGAGATCATCGTCAAAGGGAGGTGAGTCTAGAAAGCAGATCAAGTGTTGGACTGTCAACAGCTATGCTTTGCATATCTTTGCTATGAAACCACTGGGCCATGCATAGAGCTGTACAGGATAATAGAAATTGCAAGAGTCGTGATCATGATCATGTCAGTGTAACAATTCACTTTGTAGGACTTAATGCCGTGTTAATTATAATGTTTGACTATGAAATCTATTTTAATTATCACCTCTTGCTAACAAATGTGTTCATGCTTATTAACTGAAACTAATAACTTTCTTACATCCAGTCATTTTATGTTTCCATGTCAACCCAACTTTACTGTAATATTCCATATAATAAGCTGGTTATCTGAACTTCACCTTGGAGTCAAATGGTAGCCAACTAAACTGTTACTCAGCGACAATTTTGAAAACAGCTTTTTTCTTTACACTGTCTTGACTGAACAGAGAGAATTTGCTCTCCTGATAATCCTCAGTAGGTGATGCTGGTAGTGTTAAGCTAGTGCTAATTTGCACATCCAATTTCAACAAAAACTCCTGTAGTGCTTCAAAGCGTCCCCTACCAGTCCTAGTTCTGAACCACATGCTAGGTTCAGGTTAGGGTTCACGCTTCTTTATTTGTAGATTTGGTCTGCAGTGCAAACTTGGGTGCAAAATGTGTTTAATTTCCTCCAATGGCAAGGAATGTGTCAGTACTCAGTATTGATAAGGCAAACAGTCCCAACACACATACACACCTAGACATGCACAAACTGCATGCAGGGACATGCAATCAAACTCATTAATCAGGTCTCAGTGAGAGGAGAGATGGTCATAGAGAGAGAGAAAGAGAGAGAGGGGGGGGAGAGAAAGAGAGCAAGAGAGGGGGGGAGAGAGAGAGAGAGAGAGAGAGAGAGAGAGAGAGAGAGAGAGAGAGAGAGAGAGAGAGAGAGAGAGAGAGAGAGAGAGAGAGAGAGAGAGAGAGAGAGAGAGAGAGAGAGAGATGAGAAATGAAAGAGAGTGAATGATAACAGATGTACTGTTACAGGGAGGATGCCAACTACAGTCCTGGGGAAGGTCTATGCTCCCGACCCTGATGACTGGGGTAACAAGACATACGCCTTTGAGGGACATGTACCCAGGTAAGACATGTGTCTCTCTTTGTGTCTTGGTCTGCCTATCTCTGTCTCTGTGTCGATGTCTCTATCTCTCTCTTTCGCTTTGTCTCTCTGTCTCGTCCTCTTTCCTAGTCTCTCTCTCTGTCTCTCTCGGTCTGCATCTCAGTCTGTCTCTTTATGTATTCTCTCTCTTTGCCTCTGACTGTTTCGTTTTCTATGTTTCTTTCTCATTCTCACCCATTTGCCTGATCCTCCCGCCCCCCCCTCCCCCAGCCCTCCCCTCAGTGCAGAAACCTTGAGTGTGATATGTGTGCGCTGGGTGCCATTGATGTGTTTCTGCTCAGACACCTGAGGCAGAGGTGTGAGGTGAGCAGAGACGGATCTGTCAGGTCTTCTAAGACCGTCAGCTTGCCTTGAGATCCCTCTAAAGGCACAGCAGTCTCAAGTCACTCTGTCGCTGTCACACACGCCGACACACACCCTCACTCTGGCGTGCATGCGCACACACGCACACAAATACATGCGGCCCCCCACACACACACACACTCAAGTATGCACGCCATCACACACAGAGACACACACACATCAACACATGAGCACATGATAATGTGGCAGACTACCTGAAGCCTCCTCACCAGAGAATTGTTGACTCCTACTGAATTCAAAGCAACTAAGTTAGGTTCTCTGTGGGGTGTTGTGGGTTTGTGGAGGCCTCACTGCCTTAATATTTCATCAGGTATGTGGTCCACTGCTTAGAGCTTCAGAAGATCCTTCCAAACCTGAGAAGCAGGAAGTTCTGCCCAACGTCATCAATGATACAGTGATGCTTGCTTCTCAAACCGAAACTTAGAAATGGTCCTAAAGCAACTGTATTCATTCATGTTTGTTGAGGTCCCATGCTGCTCTTGTTCCAGTCTTTCGGTTTCGGTTTAATCAAACTTGAATGAGTTCGATTACAAAGGAGGTTTGAAGATATGCACCACGAGGAGTTCCCTCCTGTCATCTTCTCCCATTCTCCTCTCCTTTCTTCTAGTTGCATTCGCTATTCATCTCCTCATCTGTATTAGCCGCTCTGCTCCCTCTACATTTCTCCCTGTCCTCCTGCATGGGTGGATTCTTCTTAGGTTGATTATTCCGAGTTTGTTTATTTCTAATTGGATTCCTCCTAGTTTGATTGATCCCATAGTTTGATTCCTCCTTGTTCGATTCCTTCGAGTTTTATTCCTGCGATTCATCTTCTTTGTTATATCAGTGGAGTTATAATCCCATGTATGTGTGTGTGTGTGTGCAGTTACTTTATCCTCAACAAGCGGACAGGCTTCCTCATCATCAAGGAGAACGCCCCTCCAGGGAGTTATGAGTTCCAGGTGCGTGTCTCTGACGGGTCGTGGCCAGACGCCATCTCCGAGGTAACGGTGCATGTGAGGGAGCTGCGTGACGAGGCCATCTACAACTCAGGATCCCTCCGTCTGGCAGGTAAGGCCAGCGCCTCGCATGCAAAGCGACTATGTTTACTACGGCAGCTCATAGGGGTCAAATGAAACACTGTGAGTCGACTTCTAAATCAGAGCAGATACAGCCTTATTTAGTCAGGATGTTCCTTTTATTCCCATACAAATATGAATTAATAATTTTTTTTACTATGCCAGCACCTTTCATTACATTTTCAATGCCTGCTGATATCCATCTTGTCGTGATATACCGCACTGCATATGTGCAATAAAATTAAACGTACTTAAAAGAAATGGGCTGTATGCTTGAGGGATTTTTATGATTTGAGAGATATTGAAATGGAAAGAGGCCGGGAGGGGGAGAGAGAGAAAACAGAGAGAATCCTTGGTTCATATAAGCTGATAAAAGGATTTAGCTTCACATCCCAAAACAGAGGCTTGTGTGTTTATGTGTGTATGTGTGTGTGTGTGTGTGTGTCTGTGTGTGTGTTGTATGTGCATGCGTGTTTATTTGTGTGTTGTATGTGCATGTGTGTGTGAATGTGTGTGTGTGTGTGTGTGTGTGTGTGTTTGTGTGTTGTATGAAGCTTCAAGAATGAGGAGACCGGCCCATGGCCTACAGATCTACTCTGCTGCTGATTACACAGTTTGATCTGCTTTGAAAAACCAGTCCAAACAGATATGTTAAACGCAAGTTCAAGATTAATCAAGTAACGGAAATGGAATTTAATATATATGTATATCTTCCTGAAACCCGTATATAACCCCACCCCGTATATGAAACCCATAACTTTTTTCTCTTCTTCTATTTCAACATGGTCGCTAGCTGTTAGCCACTTATACATTCAGCTTCTAGAAAGCCAGAGAGGTAGCTGGTGACCTGCTCTTATCAGGTTGCTTTTGGCTGGTATTGATCGTAATATCTGAGATAAGTGCTTCTAGATGAGTGTGAGCTGGAGCCCAATGTCCCCAGCTGCTGAGATTCCTTCTGAAACACCTGCATCTCATCACTCAGTAGGAACACAGAGGAGGGACAATTCTGAAGGGGTTTTTACTGCAAAATGTCAGCAAGAAGCCCTCACCCCCACGCCATCTCTCTTCCCCATCCCTTTTAGATACAGAACACAAATATATATATTTATAATTATTTATTTATAACAGGCGAGGGAGGCAATAGCAATTACCATTTAAAGAATATAGATTTAAGGAAAAAATAAAAAAACAAAACATCAAGCTAGGGGTAAGCATTGCCATTGATTCAGAGTCTTAGGGATTATGAAACATTCCACTTATAGCAATACTTAGCTCCTCCTTGACATTTTAAATCCCACTGCTAGAACAAAAGCAGAAGGCAATAAGGATGTAGAGCGTTCCAGGCTAAATCATAATGCAGGAGATTAAGGTTCGTTTTGGTGGAGAACTTGCAGTGGGAATTGATAAAAAGGTGAAATGTACAGTGAGTCCTTGAGACACCCACACAAACACACACACAAACAAATAGACACACAAAGTTGCTGTAGAGAGTTACTAAGTTGCACACACTGAAAATACATACAAGCACACACACACATTGAACACACTGAAACCTTAACCCGACTGAACACACAGATACATACACTCCAACACACCATGCACAAAGATGTACTGAACATCCATGCTCATGCAAACACACACACATATTTTACCCTGCGGAAAGTCAAGTCACCTTACAGAAAGCACTTGGGCTTGTGTGTTCTTTGCGGTTGGGAAGATTAGTTTTAGACCCAAACTATTTCATCCTAGTTTCCTTCCATCGCTCCATCTGTACCTCCATCTCTCCCTCCATCCCTCCTTTCTTCCCTCCCAGAAGAGGCACATCATCAGTGTGTCTCTCTCTGAGCTGCCGCCTGGCAGGATCAATACAGGGAGAGATTGGAAGCGTATCTGCTCTCCACTGCTGGTCCAGGCCTGAGCTGTCTCTCAAGGTCTATCGACTCACACTGATCCACTCCTGCTGTCCGTCTGTTAGTCCATCCACCCTGTGAGAGTGTGAGTTGGTGTGTGTGTGTCTGTGTTTGGGTGTACGTGTGCATACATGCGTGATACCCAACCTCGCTCCTCTCCCAATGATCGGCTAATGCCTGTGGGAAGGAGAGTTGGGGCTGAACTCTGTTCTGGATCAAAGCCAGGTGTGAGTGCGTATGTGTGCGTGTGTGTGTGTTAGAGTTGGAGAGCCTGTCACTTACACTGGCCCTAACATCACAGTGATGAGAGCTGACAGGAGGCTCAACCAGCAGCTTCCCTCCTCCCAAGCCTCCATTTCCATTCTCTTAATACCAGAATCAAGCTCCCCTGTTCTTCCTATCCCCCTCCTCCCTTATCCCCCACCCTCTCCTCCTCTCCTCACCTCTCTTCTCACTCATCCTCTAGATCTCAGGTGCTAATGATCCCTGACTGACAACAGTAAGGCTAGAGGATTAGAGAACACATCAGATACCAGACACACATGATTTGGTCCTGCACAAACACATGCTCTGATAACACTGTGGTGTCTCACACCATACTTTACATAAGCTTTCTCGGGCTATTTAAAACCATGGCCTAGGACCCTAGTTCCATTATAAAGGGCATCATAAAAAGGTACCTTGTCATTGATAGTGTGGTCATGTCTCTGTAAAAAGGGTCACACCACAATATTCACAGCCTATTTCCAATTCTTAATTGATCTCCATTAGTATTCATATAGGTTCTTTTGTGAGCATTGACCTTTACAAACACCAAATGAGTAACACCCCTGGTGATTAATGAACACCTCGAAATTGTCTGTGATGTGTGTCAATCTATATTTACTGTACAAGTGTGCCTGGAATGTGTGTGTTTCACACCATGCTCATGGGAGCATGTTCCAGTTCCCACAATACCTTGCCAGAGTGTATACCCAATTAAAGGGGTCCTTGTCTCAGGGAAATCTTTTCACAGTACCTGGCACTGTCTCCATGACAACGATGCACTGCTCGGAATTGGCAGATGGTGGGGTTTAGTTGGTGATGATCAGGGGCTTAATGGTGATGTTGAGACAGACACTGGAATTTGGACTGATACTGCTACTGGGTCATGTGTGTGTGCACTTGTGTGTGTTTCTGTGTACGTGTGTGTCCTACAGACATCACAGCCAAGGAGTTTGTGGAGCGCCGCGGTGGCCTGAGCAGTCGCTACGACCTGCTGGTCGACTTCCTGTCAGAGCTGGTTTCCGTGGCGGTGGAGGACATAAACGTGTTCAGCCTGATGGACGTGAGGGAGCGGATGCTGGACGTCCGCTTCGCCGTAACCGGGGGCGCCCCTTATGTCCGGCCAGAGAAACTGCACGGTTACCTGGCGGCTCACAAGCAGAAGGTATATGATGCTGGACAGGCGGATGTGCGGCGTGATGTACACACACCCGCACATCCTGACTCACACATGACAGCACACACACTCACATACATCCTCACACACACATGCTGTACTCCGCACTCACACATGCCCATGCCCACTCACACACAGACACACACACAATCGGTCACGCACACACAGCTTCTCTAAGACACTCAAATGCACGCACACCTCCACAAGCACACACAAACACACACAATTACCAGCCAGAATGCATCCAAGCTGTGTCTATGATCATGTGTTCACCCAAAACACGTAACACTCATATACTGCAGGAGGGCCATTGTGGAGGATAGAATGTATGGATGCAGGCATGTGGATATCATTGGAGAAAATAAAAGATGGCAGTGTTTCATTGCTCCCACCACACATTTTACCATGATGAAACTGTTACGTAACCCCATCAAGCGCAGACAGATGCTTCCACTGCATATCGTGTTAGACTGCAGATTCCTCGATGCACCAAGAGATTATATCTGTCAAGGTGGAGGTCCTGTGGAGGGAGGGTTGGTGAGGGGGAGAGGGAGATGGAGAGGGATATAGAGATTCTGGGGTGGAAAGAGTGAGGAGGGGAGATATTGGAGGCTGCAGGTGTGATTTGTGGAAAGACTCACGCTTTTCATCAGCACTCGTAGCAGCCCCGTGAGAAGACATAGATCAGAATGGGATGTGAAGCGTGAGAAGAGAGGATGAGCAAGGGGCAGGAAAATACTGAGAAACAGAGGGAGGGAGGGAGCAGTTATTATTAATGTTCTCTATTCTGCGGTGTTACTCAGAAATATAAGTTTTCCCTTCTCCTACTTCATTTTGTCGGCCTCTCCTCTCACTCTCTCTCCCCCTCTCTCTGAGTCTTTTTTTCCCTCTCTCTGCCCCAATCTTTTTTTCTCACCCCGTCTCTCTTCTCCCTCTCTCATCTCTCTCTATCTCTCGCTCTCTGTCCCTCTCTCCAAACCGTTTCTCTCACCTCTTCCTGTCTCCATCTCTCGCCCCTCCACCCCCTCTCCCCCCTCTTTCTGTCTCTCTCTTTCTCTCTATATATATATATATATATATATATATATTTGATTGTCCATTGAGAGAGAGAGAGAGAGAGAGGGGGAGAGAGAGGGAGAGAGAGGGAGAGAGATATCTGTTCCCAGGCGCTTTGTTGATTCAGCTCAGCTTTTACGGTATATTACAGTAGCCTATATGTTCGGATAAAACACTAAAACAAATGTTGTCAGTTCTGCTAGCGCCTACAATCTCCAAGGCCAGGGACTAGAGAGGATATTGTTCTGTTCATGCTCCCATTGAATGTTGTATAATACACATTCAGAATACGTGATACCGTTGACAAGATGAGCTTCTGAGTTTGTCTTCCAGCTGAGGAGCTCATCGTGAGCGTGAGCACGCTATGTGTCCCTGGCTCGGTGGATTGGAGTTGGAGCATGGCTCACAGTTTCTGCTCTTCTCTGGGATCGAGCAAGGAGATCTCTCAGCGAGATCTTTCTCCAGTGGGTACCTACTCCCTGCCCCCCTTTCCCCCCCCCCCCTGCAACCATGAATTCCCCCCCCCTCCCCTCAACCCCTCTTCCCCCATTTCTTTTCAACTTGTCCTCCCGTAAACCTCCACCACCACCACCACCCCCTCCTCCCCACGCCTCCCCCCCTTACAGTTTGAGCAGGCGTCGGGAGGAAGTGGAGGAGACACGTTGACAGGAAAGAGGAGGACGAGGCAGATGAAAGGCCTGCAGAGAGACACAGTGAGACGGGGGGGGCGGGGGGGGGAGGGGTGGGGGGGGTCCACCACCTCAGCGCCAGCACTCCCATCACCAAGCAAGTATTCCTCCAGCTGCAGCTCTGCAGCTCTGGCTGCCGGCCTGGTTTAGCTGAGGATGTAGTCAGAGGAGTGGAGCGAAGCCATTGTCTTAGTTTCCTAACTAACGTCGTGGAGGTGGGGAAAGTGAGAAGAACATTGCGCTGTGGGACTGCTGCTAAGTGCCTTCACTAATGGTTATAATTGCCTACTCAACGTTGGCGTGCCATTATGGTCTGTTTGTCTGGACTCCTCGGAGGCCTGCAGCTTGTAAGCAACCATTAAACACTGTCCTCTCTGATTGGCTTACCTGCAGAGAGCCATTGTGTCGCAGCTTTTGATTGGCTCACCTAGGCGAGAGCTGTTGAGCCTTTATCTCTGTGATTGGCTCACATGCGGCGAGGCATTGTTTCTGAAAACCCCTGAGAGACAAATGAGACCTGTTCTTCATGCAGAGAGCTGACAGTTCTACCTACTGTCAGAGAATATACTCCTACTGTTTCTGGTTCTGCTTCTCTCTCTCCCTCTCTCTCTCTCTCTCTCTCTCTCTCTCTCTCTCTCTCTCTCTCTCTCTCTCTCTCTCTCTCTCTCTCTCTGTCTCTCTCCCTCCCCCTTCTCTCTATTTCTTTCTCTTCTGTCTCTATTTATGTCATCCATGCTTTTGTCACACTCTGAAATTGTTTTTGGGGGGTGTTGGTGGGGGGCTAATGACAGGTGTTGTGTCATCCAGTACCTTTTATTAGCATCATAGCAGAATGAGAGACGGTCCGGTTGTCACGGTAACACGGTCTGACAGGTAGGTCCACTAATATTTGGGGACGTCCTGTCTCACAACTTTCCCTTATGTGAACTTACCTTCACACAGATAACACCTCATGCCTATGTATGTTGTGCCTTTGCCTTTTACTTCAACAGCAACAGCATCATTGCAAGTTGCTGCCAAGAGATAGACATAGAACAGTGTGAAAAAACATTCCCAAATGTGTTTTCTTAATATAAGTGTGTATTTTCCCCTGCAGGACACCGATAGGAAAGGGGTCTCTCTCTCTAGCAATGTGAACACTTTGACTTTGTTCATGCTCCGAGTCAGACTATTGTGCTTTGTAATGTATGCTCAGCAGAACGTTTGTCCTTTTTTTAACAAGCTAGATAGTCAGCCGCAGGTTTGACCTGAAGAATCCTCCTTCTATCACCTCCCCTCTCTGTTTCCCCGAGAGAAAGAGTGTCCCACTTTCTTACTCTGTCTCCCCGGGGAGTCCTCCCCTGCCATCAACGTTCTCTCCTCAGTCTCTGGCCTCAGGGAACTCTGGGTATTGTAGTTCAGGCCCCATGGGTGCCTGTTTCGGTAAAGCTGACAATACAGAGCAGCACAAAGAGCAGTGACAGTCCCCCAACACAGAGGTAACACCACTACGCTATTGTTTGAGATTTCTTCTTCAGCTGTGGGGAGTTAAAGCATTAAAACATTAGGGGGTCCCTAGACACACAGACAGACATTTGTGTGTGTGTGCCTGTGTGTGTGTGTGTGTGTGTGTGTGTGTGAATGTCCTAAAAGAAAATCAACAATCCTTCTTTTCTTTCTCCCACTACCCACAGCTTACTCTAACTGGCTCCTGTTCATAGTTACACAGTGGGGTACTCCATACATAATATCAATGGGACATCTACCATTGTCACAAACATTAAATCACAGTTAGTGCAGCAATAGCCCACTGTACAGGTGTAGAGGCTAAAAGGCACCTGTGTTTCCTTCTGGGTTCCCAACACAGGCAGCGAGTCACTTATCGGAGATGGTGACCTCACCCCTATCTACTTTCCAGAAGCCACTACCCATTCTCAACCATTTCCCTCCTACAGTATCTTTACATATGTTTCATTTTCATATTTACAACACATTTACAGTCAGATATATGTTGACATGACATTTCCAAATCCCACCACAGCCCCCTCTTATGAGGACACATTCGCTGTATGGACAGACACATGCAACAGCCGACGTGTTCACAGTGTGTGTACAGCAACCACAGAGAAGCTCAGTGTGTTGGTGTGTGTGTTTGTGTGTGTGATGTACCGTATAGATTAGTCAGTACATTGGGGCTTTAAGAGATGAGATCACACACTGTCTATGCTAATGCACTGGCAGGTTTTCTTGTATGTTGAGTGCACATGTAGGGATCATTACATAGATGGAACACATGGCCTTAGTCATGGGCATGATGGACTGATGATCTCTCAACACAAAGGACATGATTACACATTAAGGACATGGGATTATTACATTAGTCTAAATGTATCTTTTTCACTTCCCAATGCGCCCTCTCTCTTTCTCACTCCCTCTTTGTCTCGCTGTCTTTCTTTCTTTCCCTCTTTCTCTCTCTATCTCCCCCTCTCCTTTTCTCTCCCAACGCCCCTCTCTCTCTCTCTCTCTCTCTCTCTCTCTCTCTCTCTCTCTCTCTCTCTCTCTCTCTCTCTCTCACCCCTTCTCTCTCTTCCCTCTCTCTCCCTTTCTTTCCCTTTCACTTCTTCTGTTTCTCTCACTCTCTCCCTCTCCCGAACCTCTCTCACTCCCTCTCTCCCTCTCTCCCTCTCTCCCTCTCTTCCTCTCTCCCTCTCTCCCTCTCTTCCTCTCTTCCTCTCTCCCTCTTTCCCTCTGTCCCTCTCTCCCTCTCCCCCAGCTCCAGTCCTTCCTCCAGGTCAACGTGACCCAGGTCCACGTGGACGAGTGTTCCGGTACCGACTGCGGAGCCAGCGGTGGCTGCTCCAACGTTTTAAGTGTCCGGGACACGCCTACCGTGGTGGATTCTGGGACCATGAGTCTGGTGTCAGTGACAGTGGAGTCCTCGGCCGTCTGCAGCTGTTCTGGACGCGAACACGCCCACCAGCCCTGTACTTCGTATCCCAGAAACCCTTGCTTCAACGGGGGAGTGTGTGTGGATACACAGAGTGGTTACAGGTAAGCTCTGCGTGTGTGTTTGTGTGTACAGTAATTATTGTATGGATGTATGTGTGAGGGTGGTATGAAGGCTTTCAGACCATGAACTAAAGTGGGATTTAGCTGGAAGAAGGATCTAGAAAAGGAGGTCAAACAATTGAAAATGGACACAACCACTGCAGGTCGAAAGCTGCTTTAGAGGCAACAAGCCGTCACAATGTCTGTGCCTGTGCATGAGGTGATGTTGAGGTTACCTTCATGTGGAGTGGAGCTGACTGAAGAGATGGATGGAGAGGCGAAAAAGAGAGTTGTCCATTGTCAGTGAGCGCTCAGTGTGTGGGGAGTTGTAGGATCAGCATTCAGGGTTGGAAGGATAGGATGTGTGTGTGTGTGTGTGTGTGTGTGTGTGTGTGTGTGTGTGTGTGTGTGTGTGTGTGTGTGTGTGTGTGTGTGTGTGTGTGTGTGTGTGTGTGTCGAAGAAGGGTCAATAAGTAAACTAATACTTCAAATCTCTCAAGTGTGATGAAACACTTTGAAAATGTTTGCCCAGAAACAAGCAGCAAAAATCCGGCAATTGAGTGAATGATCGTTAGGCACACACTCGCATAAGTAGTCTCCACTCTTGCTGAATGGAAGATCAAGTGTGGGATTTTTGAAGGATCTAAGCAGCAAATCCAATCACCTGCTACCCTTCCTAGAAGGCTGTCTCAAAGCACACATAACTGTATTTTCCATTTCTGCTTTTTGACCAATTATCTGGTGCTATTGATTATCTCTACTGGATGGACAGAGAGAGTGTGTGGCTTGTCATAGCTAGAGTCAGTTAGTGGAGAGGACTTGTTTAAGAGAACATGAGGGAAGGGTAATTTGTGTGTGTGTGTTTGTGTCTATGTGTGTATGAGCGTGTGCGCGGGAGAGAGAGATCAGAGTTGAAGGCTTCTAATGACCTCATTTGCGAGAGTTGACTATTCTGCTTCATCTCTAATTGAACAGAGATTACAACCTTCACCTCTCTCTCTCTCCTCTCTCATCTCCCGTCTCTCTCTCTCTCTCTCTTTCATTTATCTTTCTCATCTCTCTAACACTCTCTTTTCCTTTTTAATCACTCTCTCTAAAATCTTTTCGTATGTATTGGTATTTCCGGCTGCAGTCATAATTTGCTGTTAGTTTCCAGATGTGAGAGTGAAGACTCCCATGCGTGAACTACAACCTGGCACGATCAATAATTTCTAATGTTAATATAAATTAGAATATACTGTCAATGTAATATTGCAGTGTGTGCACATGCCCTCTAACCACACGCACACACATCCTACCACTGCTGTTGAGGTGTTTATTGGTGTTAAGCTGTGAAAATACTAGGCTTGTAGAGTCACAAGCAACCTTCTCATACTGTCATGATGTGTACCAGCACCTTCCCCTCCTTCGTGGGGTTCTTCACTAAGCTGGCTTCACAAGGAGGAGAGAGACCATTTTTTCTGAAAGTTCTGTTTAATTAAGAGAAGGTAACACCTTGGAGTCTGGTTGGCCATACTCACTGTGTAATGTTCCTCGCCGGTGGTCTGGCTCAGAAGGCTTTGCCAAGCCAAATTAATCCTCTCTCTCTCTCTCTCTCTCTCTCTCTCTCTCTCTCTCTCTCTCTCTCTCTCTCTCTCTCTCTCTCTCTCTCTCTCTCTCTCTCTCTCTCTCTCTCTCTCTCTCTCTCTCTCTCTCTCTCTCCTCTCTCTCTCTCTCTCTCTCTCTCTCTCTCTCTCTCTGTCTTTCTCTGTATCTCTCTCTCTCTGTCTGTCTGTCTCTCATGCTGTCTGTCTGTCTCATGCCCTCGTTCTCTCTGTGTCTCTGTCTCTCTCTTCCTATTTCTTTCCGTCTCTCTTTCTGAAGTCTTTCTGTCTCTCAAACTGAGTCAAATTCAAAATCAAACATTGAAATTCAACATTGGCATACAATAATCTTGTAAGTACTGCCAAAGCAACAGTTTCAATGACGAAACCCGTAACAATGGAATGATTTCAAGACAGAAGCAGGCCTTTTCTTCCCTCACATGAGCTAACTAAGGCGACAAGCATTGATGTTGAAGCAGACCGCTACTGTACAGATATCATCTTACATGTCTGTCATCTGAAATCGACAGCAGGCTTCAAACCTTGATATTTCTACAAAGAGAGTGTGTTAAACCCAGACTGAAAGGCAGCTGCCAGCGTGATCTGGGGATGTGTTGTTCTTGTCGTCGTGCTGAGTGAAGAAGGAGCTCGGCTCTCATGGACTCATGGGCGCTGTGTGTCTGGGAGTGTGTGTTCGGTTCTATAAGAAGAGTTGCCAGGGTCAACGCCTGTTACCGATCACTTGATTCAAACCAGAGACCGAAGCCAGGGGAGTGATAGAAATGATGCACCAAATGTGCTCTGAAAGAGGAGATGAGAGGCAGGAGAAGATGACAGCTGGAATGCTTCAAAACACAAACCTGTATATCTCTGCTTTCTTACCCAATTATATGTTTTGTTATTATTGTTGTTATTATTATTGTCGTTGTTATTACGTAATATTATTATTAGTATTATTATTATCATACTGGCTTTCTCCCTAATCCTGAATCATCTCAAACACATCAAACAGCGTAGCAAAAGCCCCCCACCCCCTGTGTCTGATCTGCCGAGACAGCAGACCCTCGAGACAATCAACCAATAACTGTATGGGAGAGAATGACAAGGAGTGATATAGATATACTAAATAAATATGTATATATATATATAAATGTACTTTTTTATATATTTATATAAAATAACCTTACTTTCCAGTCCAGTGAGACAGACAGACAGACAGAGATAGATAGATAGATAAATAGAGAGAGACAGAGAGTGAGAGAAAAACAAGGAGAAATGTAAAGAGAGAGGGGAAAGAGAGAGAGAAAGAGAAAAGAGAGATGAGAGATGTGGTAGCCATATCCTGCAGAGGGATCAGCCTGGAGATTGAAGCAACATGTAGATAATCGTGGCACCAGGATTAATAGCAGGATTTGAAAATGGAGGGCAAGGAGATTAGCAGGTCCCGCTCCAACGCTAACAAAGAACATTTCCCAGGAGAAAGACAATGAGTTGGAAGTGAGCAAAACAAAGGCAGGGTAAGAGGATTGGCTTTGGACCATCCTGGCTGCAAGCATGTCAGAGCATTTATTTAGACTTTTCAGTACTGATAGGATTCATTAGTTAGATTATTCTGTGAAACAGGATGGGTGGTTCCAAATGGAGGAGAAAAAGCAAGCGTAATTCAACTTCAAGTATCTTTCTTTTTTCATCCCACACACTGAATTTTTTATGTGTTTTAGATTAGTGCGGGGCTGCTATGGTGTGGTCTGTGATGCAATAGGTCTGTTTTCCATTTTGCTTTTCCTCCGTGGTTACACTGTTTTCCCCCCACCAACGTGTAGACAGTGAATCCACCAGGGTTGGCTTGAACGAAACACTCCTTAACCAAACAGACTGAAACCAGAACCAGACAGCAGAATGTCTGTCTTTCTGTATGAGAAACAAGTCGGAGCAACATGATCCTGTTATCCCATGATATTGTACACACACACACACAAATGCAATCCCACTGGCACACACACACACTACACACTTGCACACACACAGACACACACACACATGCAGTCACAGTCGCACATACCAAACACACGCACACACAAACTTCTTACCTCCCATCTCCTTCTACGAGACGTGTGCTTTAAAGTGGAGTATAACTTTAATGACGGTATTGTAGCATATTATAAATAGTGTGTAGGTGTTGTAGTTTTCGAGGGAGGATGTTCCTCACTCGGTGGTGCAACAGGCAGGAGGAGAAGGAACAGTTGGAAAAGGTGGTAGAAAAAAGATTGCGTTTTCCTGAGGAGCAGGGTAAAAGAGACTGCTGGAGCGTATACAGGGGAAAGATGTCCATAGCGCACCAATGACAAAAGAAAAGAGAGAGAGAGACAGCAGGGAGAGTAGAAGAGAGAAAAGGAAAGAGGATACAGTTAAAGATAAAAAGCAAGATGAGAGATGCATGCAGACTACTGCAAAGACTATTATTACGTAGTGTCATGTGAGTGATGCCTTGGAGAAGATGCAGGGGGAAATAACCAGGATTTGACAAAAATGAACAGAAGGAGAGCCACCCTTGATTGACGTTGCTGAATTGGTGTGTGTGTGTGTGTGTACGTGAGTTAGTTTGCCCGATTTATAAGCCGCCTATGTTCAACAAGTGGGCATCATTTGATGGGTTTTAGTGTGTTTGTGTGTGTGTTTGTGTGTGTGTGTAATATTGCTGAAAGGCAGATGATAAGGAATATAACAGGAGAGAGAGAGAACAGCCGTGTAGTAATGCATGAGTGTGTAACTCTGCCACTGAGGTGTTGTAGATGGTGATGAAACCTCCCCAAGGTACAGCGGGTAATGACTAACATCTGCATCAGGGAGACAGAGAGAGAGATGGAAGGAAGGAAAGTGAGTGGGAGGGAGGGAGAGAGAGAGAGAGAGAGTGAGAGTGGAAGAGGGAGACAGAGAGAAGGAGGGAGAGTGGTAGGGGTAGAGGGGTAGAGATAGGGAGGAGGGAGAAAGAGAGGAGAAGAGGGAGGGAGGGGAAAAGAAAGAGAGAGGGAGAAAGGGAGGGATGAGAGAAAGAAAGCTGCAGGGGGAACCTGTCTGAATGCAGACCAAAAAGAGAAAACAGTGAAAAAGGATGATTCCAGGAATAGGAAGAGGAGGAGGAATATAATATTTCACAGATAGGAAGACATCATGTGACTAGGGCTGTTGTCTGCAACATATTACTCATAAACCCCAATAAGTGCGTGTGTCTGAGCACGTATGTTCATCTGATCTGTTGTTAATGTGTATGAGCTGTGTTTGGAGGTCACAGATGTGTGTGTGTGTGGTAATGTCCCATGCTCCAGAGTGTGGTCAAGCAGAAGCAGGACATGTAAAGTCAGCTCAGTGGACATCTCTCGTGTAAGAGATGAGCTCATTTCATACGCAGTTGTTTTTCATATTCATTTATTTCATTCATTGTCATATCTCTTATTTAAATGTTCAAAAGGTAAACATGTGTTCCTCTGTTCTTAGATGCCAGTGCTCCGCGCAGTACGAGGGACCTGAATGTCAGCAGACCAAACACAGTTTCCACGGCAACGGCTACGCTTGGTTCCCTCCCATGAGGCCGTGCTTTGAGAGCCACGTCTCTCTGGAGCTGATCACGGAGGCAGCAGATGGGCTGCTGCTCTACAGCGGGCCCCTGGCCCCTCTCCAGCCCTGGGAGCACGAGGACTTCATGGCCATAGGTACAAAACACTCACTCTCTCAGCCACAGTAACAGATGTGTATTGTAGATGTACTATGTTCTCCCTCTACAATATATGTACAGTGTATATATTTTTATGGTACGAGAGGACTCGACTTATGATGGAAGATTAGTTATGTCACACATCCTGTCTGTGGCATGGCAGGGCTCACAATCCAAGTCAAATCTTATTGCCATTTGATTCAGATTGTAATTACAGTGTGATTTGCATTCTGAGAACATAATAACTTGGTACACACATGCACGTG
>NC_090062.1:5966004-5976004 GCF_038355195.1 Osmerus mordax | reverse complement strand
TATACACACCACACACACAGTCACACACCCACAGACACATTCACACACAAACTTACACACACACACTTGCGCACACACACACACTCACACATCCCTACACACACAAAACATACCTACACACATGCACACACGCATACACAAACATACACCCACAGCTACGCACACACAAGCATACCTCCAAAAACCTCCCACAATTGCAGACCCAGCATCTGGCAGATGAAAGTAAGGAGAGACAGTTGCCACCCAGGTGTGACACACACATTACAGTCAATTTGCTGAAACCTGTTTCGCCTTCTAACCTCCCAGCCTTCAACTTCTCTGCTCTGGCTTCACTTTCCAACTTGCTGATTAAGGTCCAGTTACCCAGAGCTAAGGCTACTCTGGTTGCTGACAAATTGCTTATATGAAAGGAGCACAGCTCCAGTCCTTCCTCCTCTCCTCTCTCCATTTCTTTGGCTTGCAGCAGATTGTTGTACATGTAGAGTAATTTGCAATGCTAGTTATGATGCCCAGATGCTCTCTCTTTCTCTCTCTTTATCTCTCTTTCTCTGTCTTTCTCTCTCTTTCTCTCTCTTTCTCTGTCTTTCTCTGTCTTTCTCTGTCTTTCTCTCTCTTTGTCTCTCTTTGTCTCTCGTTCTCACTCTTTAATCTCTCTCTCTCTCTCTCTCTCTCTCTCTCTCTCTCTCTCTCTCTCTCTCTCTCTCTCTCTCTCTCTCTCTCTCTCTCTCTGTCTTTCTCTCGTTCCTGGTCCCTTTAGACTTGCTGAAAGAGGCTATTTTTCATATTTATGTAAAGGCCGGCCATGGGGGAGTCAGGCCTCCTGGCTGCCCATGCAATGCCAACCTACTGTGAACACACGTCAAATACACACATACACACACACAGACACACGCAGACACACCCACACACATTGATACACGCACAAATGCACACAAAATACACGTACACACAGAGAGAGAGGACAGACAGGACTAATGCCCAGTGATGTGGGGAAAAGGCCGAGGGGAATCACAGAATGAGAGAGAGAGAAAGGAGAGAGAGAGAGAGAGAGAGAGAGAGAGAGGAGAGAGAGAGAGAGAGAGAGGGGGGGGCTGTGATGAATTAGGGATGAGGAGAGGAGATTAGGCGTGACCGTACAGACGAGAGATTTAAGAGCAAAAATCTTGTAGTAACCTGAGTACACAGGCGGCCAAGGCCTGTCCAGGAACATTTAAAATGAAAGACATGAAGAGCTATTTGGTTGTCCTGTCACCCCTCCTCTCCTCTCTTCTCTCCTCGCTCGCCTCTTCATGGCCCCCTGGCCACCGGGCACTTGTGTCCTCACTTCCCCATCCCTTTGCTTTTCCTCCCTCTCTGGGATTCTGTCTTTATTACACTTTCATGTAACTTCCTCTCCCTGCCTGCCTCCCTCCCTTCCTCTCTCACTTTTATTTTCTTACCGTCTCTCTATCAACACCTCACTGTCAAATGTGACTTCTCTCCACAGTCTCTTCTCTCTTCCTCTCCCTATTACAATCTCCCTCTCGCCCTCCTTTACATCCTGCTCATGTTTCCTCACCTCTACAGTCAGTCTTCAATTCTCCCAAATGTCATGTCATTTCCTCTGTCAAACAGGGCTATCCCTGTCAGACACAAAGACAGATGTGGAGCTTTACTACTCACACACACACACACACACACACACACACACACACAGCCCCCCAGTCCCCTAGCCTGCCTGCTGCACTCCCCCCACTCCTCATGAAGGGGGTCCCATCCTCTCAGTCTCAGAGCCTTTTGTTCCTCGGCGGATTTACACGGGAGCTCAAAGTTATCTCCACAGTCTGTCAGGAATACACTGGTACAGCTGCACTGAGGAAAGGTGTGTGTCGTTGTGTTGTGTTCGGAAATATATATTTATTCTATCCTATTTATTTATTTATTTATAGAGAGAGATAGAGAGATAGAGAGAGAGAGAGAGAGAGATGAGAGAGAGAGAGAGAGAGAGAGATAGAGAGGGAGGGAGAGAGAGAGCAGAGAGAGAGAGAGAGAGAGGGAGAGAGAGAGAGAGAGAGGAGAGAGAGAGAGACGAGAGAGAGAGAGGAGAGAGAGAGACGAGAGAGAGAGAGAGAGAGAGAGAGGAGAGAGAGAGAGAGTTGGATGAGTGATGGAAAGGTAAATCAGATAAGGAGAGCTAGATGTTGAAATGTAAAAATATGAACAGATATCAAGAAGTAAATAAAGAGGTAAAGATGAAGGGAATGTAATCTGGGATCCAACATTTGTGAACTCGAGTAAAGTGCAGTCACACTTTTCTAACTAAAGACCTCATGTAGATTCATGAGCTAGCAGTGGTTGGTTAACGTATTTGCACCCACAATGCTTGGCAAACAGTAGAAGGCACAAGAGGAGATTTAACTGGTTCATTAACTTTTAATTTCCCATTCGAGTAAGTTAGGAAATAGAATAACTTTTCAATATGTTTATTGTCGGCTATTAGGGAGGAAACATAATTTACATTTACGTAGAACCAGTCTAAACTGTAATCCTCACAGTCAGCTGTAGAAACATTCTCACAATATCGGAACGTTAGTATGGTTTTAATATTATGTGTGTGAGTGTGTGTCATGGACATCATGTCATTTAAATGTGTTTGCTCTATACCAAATGATCATGCCTCTCCCGCCCCCTCTCTCTCCATTACACCCCCTTCTCCTCTCTCTAACCCCTCCCCTCTCCCTGCAGAACTGATCGATGGCACCCCCACCCTGAAGATAAACCACGGCTCCGGCACACTGGTCCTGCAGTTGCCAGGCAACGTAAACGTGGCAGACAGAAGGTGGCATCGTCTGGACGTGAGGAGCAACAGTAAGGTGGGTCGCGTGGTCACATGTTCACATGGTGTGGATCAGTGTGGCGAACCACTGAGCTAAAGCCTAGGTCCAGATCAGTCGTTATCCACCGTGGGGTGCGTTGCCACCCCCAGGAGGGGGGGGGGGGGTCTTTGGGCAGGACCAGGACATGAGAAATTGGGTTTAAAAAAAAAGATTGTATCATCATTTATAATAGGAGTGGGATGCGAGCACTGAATACTTTTTTTTTCCGTTTTCAACAAAAGGAGCCTGACAAGCCGTTGATAAGCCCTGGGCCGGAGATAGGAGGAACCTGTGTGGACTGAGCCCACACAAAATATGTTTTTCAGAAAGAATCTCTGCCATGTTAGCTCCAACCTTGGATTTTGGTCTTAATTCATGAACACAACCCATACTTTTATCCCAAGCTCAACAGAGCAAACAGTGTGATGTCTTCCATGATTCAATATTGGACTATTAGGCTGTAGACTGTGTGAACAATATATATTTCACATCCAACTAGAGAGGGTACAATTTCTGGGGAAATTGTAGGGTGTGCTTGCTTGCGTCGGTTGCACAGGGGTCCTGTATATTTTATATAAAAATGCATCGGGCCTACTTATTATTTATAAAGATTACATAGATTTAAAAGCATCTTTTTTTTGCTGCTCATTTACAACTCAAAATACGAGTGAAGTGTAGAATGAAATATGATGTCTTCTCATTTCCCCTGCAAGAGGCAGCTGACAGGCTGAATCAAAACGAATACATTTGGCAGACCGGTGTACAAATGGACCTAATCTCTATGACTTAAACGTCCTTTTAAGTTGTCCCTTCTCGTGATATTTTCAGGCATTTAGCCTACTCATATTGCATTCATTCATTAACAAAGAACCCCCTTTGAAGATTATTCTACGACTTACCGGCAGAAGATAGAATCGCGATTCAAACAGTACCATCTGCTAACTGAAAATATGCCCCCAAAAACGTAAATAAGCTTGACATTTATTTAGTGGAAAATAGCTCATTCATAAAAAGCTCACTGGTAGCGATCATTGTCAGTAACAACTCAAAATGCGATATAGCCCTGTGTGGAGAAGCTGCCCCGGTAAATTCTACTACTACAGTACAGTACTAGACTACTGCTGTGTTAGTCTTGATAGCGATTGCGTTGGTTGAATTCGATTAAACGTTCAGTTGTACGGTTTAGGCTGAAATTAATTATTTTCATGAACAGATTGACAAAGTTTAGGCTGTGGCAATGAAGTTCAGGTTAGTAGTCAGATAGTTTCCCTACTGAAAGACGTTTGAGTAAGGGGAGTGCCGAACATGTTCTGTTGCCGTTTGACTTAAACAGCTGAGGAGTTGTTGTTAGCTACTCACACTAGTGTCTCGGGTACAGTAGGCTACAGCGTTGCAGTGAGCTACACTGGTTTGAAACCACAGGTAATGGTAATTTCAGCAACAAATCGTTTACTAATGTCAGAATAAATCCTACAACGAAAATGTATATGTGAGGAATGTTTGTTTTAACGATTGAAAACAGATACATCATAGACCACTGGTAGTATGTGTTGCCCGGGCAACACAGGCTAATGTCATGATGCTAATATGTCAGTGAAATAGTAGACTACTGTTTCCGAAAGTAGATGTACTTCCTTAATAATATCAGCTTATATTGTACATTACACATCACAATTGTGTGTCATATCACAAAGTAAAATGAGTAAATATTTATCACCCTGGCCTCTTTGCTTGTGGCGTTTTTCTGCAGCTGCCTTGCAGTAAAGCTATAGTTAGCCTAGCTATCCCCCAAGTTAACAGATGCCAAACGAATGTTCTGCCAAAGGTAGTCACGCGTGTTTTCGTGGACATTATTGCAGACCGGTGTAAAAATTGACCTAATCTCTATGATTTTAACGTCATTTTAAGTTTTTCTCTTCTCATGATATTTTCAGGCATTTAGCCTACTCATATTGCATTCATTCAGGAATAAACAACCCCTTTGAAGATTATTCTACGACGTTTACCCCGGCAGTAGAAGATGGAATCGCAATTCAAACGGTACCATCTGCTAACTGAAAATATGCCCCCCAAAACGTAAATAAGCTTGACATTTATTTAGTGGAAAATTGCTCATTCATAAAAAGCTCACTGGTAGCGATCATTGTCTAGTAACAACGCAAAATGCGATATAACCCTGTGTTGAGAAGCTGCCCCGGTAAATTGTACTACTACGGTACAGTACTAGGGCTAACTGCTGTGTTCGTCTTGGTAGCGATTGCGTTGGTTGAATTGGATTTAACGTTCCGTTGTACGGTTTAGGCTGAAATTAATTATTTTCATGAACAGATTGACAACGTTTAGGGCTGTGGCAATGAAGTTCAGGTTAGTAGTTAGATAGACTTTTGATTTAAGTAAGGGGAGTGCCGAACATTTTCTGTCTCCGTTTGACTTCCTAAACAGCTGTGTACTGTAGCTAGATGTTTTTGTAGTGTGGTCTCGCGTAAGCTACAGCGTTGCAGTGAGGCTACACTGGTTTGAAACCACAGGTAATGGTAATTTCACCAACAAATCGTTTTCTAATGTCAGAATAAATCCTACAACGAAAAATGTATATGTGAGGAATGTTTATTTTAACGATTGAAAACAGATAACGCTACATCATAGACCACTGTAGTATGTGTTGCCCGGGAAACACAGGCTAATGTCATGATGCTAATACTTCAGTGAAATAGTAGACTACTGTTTCCGAAAGTAGATTGTACTTCCTTAATAATATCAGCTTATATTGTACATTACACATCACAATTGTGTGTCATATCACAAAGTAAAATGAGTAAATAGTTATCACCCTGGCCTCTTTTCTTGTGGCGTTTCTGCAGCTGCCTTGCAGTAAAGCTATAGTTAGCCTAGCTATCCCCCAAGTTAACAGATGTGAAACGAATGTTCTGGCAAAGGTAGTCACGCGTGTTTTCGTGACGTTAGTGACGCAGTGACGTTAGTAACGTCAGTGACTGTGGCTAGCAAATTAGCCACCGTTAGCTTCACTTTTCGCCACAAAAACTTAACTTACGCTTAAACCATGCAACGGAACGTAAATTCCAATAGAAGCAACTCAATCGCTACCAAGACGAAACTTTTGACACCTACGTTGTCTATGTAGGCCAAGTATTTACTGAGTTTTAGGGGGGCAAAAAGAAATAAAAATAATAATAATAATATATATGTGAGAGAACAAAGGTTGTGCTCTCGCCGAAGGCTTGAGCACACCCAATTAACTTCATTTACAAATGTCCTCTCCTCTATCTTCAGCCTACTGTTGCAACCATGAGTGAGCTTCAGTTAACCTATTTGATTCATAATTTTGCTCTGCTTACTGCTGTGAGTCCATAAGCATGTTTGTGTGTGTGAGCGTGTGTGAGCGTGTGTGAGCGTGTGAGCGTGTGTGTGGAGCAGAGGTTATTGTAATGTTTGTGTGGAACCTTTCTACTTTGAGACACTGCCCTCAGGGTTGCTTGGATAACATTTTCCATTTATTCCAGAAAGAGTTTAATAGTAGTGTATGTGCTGCTCAACATTTTCTAGTCACACACAGATGCCCTCTCTCTCTCTCTCTCTCTCTCTCTCTCTCTCTCTCTCTCTCTCTCTCTCTCTCTCCTCTCTCTCTCTCTCTCTCTCTCTCTCTCTCTCTCCCCCCCCTCCTCTCACACATATTCAAACACACACACACATATGCACACACCTATACATGTTCACACCAAATGCACACACAAACAGAAACACCCACACATATAGCACATGTAGCTCAAAGCACCTTGAGCTACAATTCTTGTATGAAATGTGCTATATAAATAAAGTCTTACTTACTTACACATAGAAACACACAGACCTACACGATCACACACATTTTGAGAAACTTGATAATGGTAGAGAATTAAGAAACTAAGTGAATGCACTTCCTGAATGACATTTTTTAAATTGACTATTTTATTGAATGGTGAAAAGAGTAAAAGCCCAAGTCATTTGGCCCACAGCCGCACGACGGGCAGGTTTGTTACAAGGATGGCTGTACTTGACGTAACCTCCACATGAGTCCAATCCATATGTAAAATAGCATGAAGCACTGTTTAACTCAGCTCAACTGATCCTTAACACAGAGGGATGTAAATGTTTCTCTTGGGTTCTGACAGAGGCTCAGTTGTTGTGCTGATCACTAACTCTCTCTGCTGGTGGCCATTGATCTTCAATGATAAGTGTTGATCTGACTCTATCCTGCTGTGTCCTGTTGTCTGTGTGTGTGTGTGTGTGTGTGTGTGTGTGTGTGTGTGTGCTCCTGCAGGAAGTGCGCTTCACCCTGGATCGCTGTGCGGGGGCCACGGTGATGGAGATGGAGGGGGTGGGCAGCTGGCTGACCACAGAGGACCACTCCTCCTGTGAGGTCACTGGGGTCACACCCCAACCTGGATAGGTATAGGCCATCTGCACCTCAATGCTGCTGTATGTTTGTGTGCGTGTGTGTGTTTCTACATGCATGTATGTACATGTATGTGCATGTTTGTGTGTGTGAGAGAGAGAAAGAGAGAGAGAGAGAGAGAGAGAGGAGAGAGAGAGAGAGAGAGAGAGAGAGAGATGAGAGAGAGAGAGAGAGGTGTGTTGCAATGCCTTTGATGTCCACCTCCAAGGGTGTGCTCCAGTAACATGGTTCCTCCTGTCCTCACCAGGCATCTGAACATGAGCCAGGTGTTGCAGCTGGGAGGAGTGAAACGAGCAGCTGCCCTATGTCTACCCTCAGCTCCAGCACAAACACTTCACCGGGTGCATCCGCAACCTCGCAGTGGACAGCAAGGTGACCTGCTCTTAACACGCCCTCGCTCTCACAGTGTAGTCACGCACACACTGACCAGACACACACAAACACACCCTGACACACAAATAGAGATACACATATACACACATAGATAGAGACAAAAACAAACTAATTCCTCCTCAGAGAGGAGAGCTAGATTGTGAAGTGCAGCACTTCAAGTATCAACAGATGGAAAAATACGTTTACAAAGCTGTCTCAGAGCATACAGTCAGTTAACATGCAGGCAGTGTTTTCCAACAGTGCACACTCACCTTAACACACTTTCACATCTCAGTCACCCACTTACACTCTTCCAATGCATCATGTTAACGTGGTCTGAGCATGGACAGACAGGTAGAAAGGTAGTGGTTGTCGGAGATATATATGTGTGTGCACTTTAATGTTGCTATAGCAACACCGAGCCAGGCTGTGACACAGACAGACGGAGAACACGTTTTTGTGTGTGTGTGCCTGAGAGTGTGCGTCTGTGCATGAATGTGTGTGTGTGTTTGTATATGTGTGTGAGAGTTATTCAAGGGAGTGGAGGTTCCTGACACTAAAACACTATGCTGGTCACCCCGCCGGCTACAAAACGAACCCGCAAGCCGTCCATGCAATATGCATGACCCTCTTATTGTAGGGGCCAAGCATCGGAACAGGGGGTGGAGGAAAGGCACTGTGTGTGTATGTGTGTGTTTGAGAGAGACACAGAAGAGAGAGAGAGAGAGAGAGAGAGAGAGAGAGAGAGAGAGAGAGAGAGAGAGAGTTTGTGTGTGTTTTCACAGCAGTTGTACTGTAGGTGATGTCTAGTACACTGTGCCTGTTGAAGTGTGAGGTAGATTTTGAGACTTTAATTGTGTTTCTATTCGGATCTACATCTTCCCACTCTACCTGTCAAACTTGATCCATCTCCCCTTCTCCCTGCCACTCTCCCTCTATTTATGTCTTTCTTTCTCTCTCTCTCTCTCTCTCCTCTCTCTCTCTCTCTCTCTCTCTCTCTCTCTCTCTCTCTCTCTTTCTCTCTCTCTCTCTCTCTCTCTCTCTCTCTCTTTGCCCCCTTTTTCTACCTCTGTCCTTCTACTGTCCCTCCCACTCTTTCTTTTCCTCAGTCTCTCTCTCTCTCTCTCTCTCTCTGCCTCTCTATCTCTCTCCTCCTTGTTCCATCCCGGTACAAGTCATATCCAGTCATAACAAAATACCCTTCATCATACACACACAAAAACACACATACACAGTAAAACCAATGACAAAAGGGGGTGTGTGTGTTGTGGATGTGACCTCACTGGTTTATTGGACTCCAGAAAGGGGAGGACATACCCATTGCAGGGTCACACCCCAATCTGAGTCCCTCTCTCTGATTGGTCAGTGGACTGTCGTTTACGAGCAGCCGGCGCTACAACGGAAGGATCTCATAAAGACGGGAGATTGGACATGTAATGTCCTCCATGGAACACTGCTGTTAATATTGTTATTGTAACTTCAGGACCTCATACTTCAAGGTCTCCCCGTCCCCATGGCTCAGACTATCATGGGCAGAGGACACACACACACTAACACACACATTTAAAGTGGTGCTGTGCCATGAGCATGGCAGACAGGTAGGGGCTGGGGAGAGGTGGAGGGGCCTGGGGATAAGAGGAGGGGGTGGAGAGGGATGGGAAGGGAGTGGGGAGAGGTTGGTGGGGAGCTTGGAGCTCAAGTCTGGCTGCTCTGCCCTCGAGACCTTCCACACTAACAAGTTCTGCTCTCTTCTTGTTCTTTCTTCTCTCTCTCTTTCCCCCTCTCTCTCTCTCTTTTTCATTTTCCTTCATCCTCTCTCGCCATCTATTTCACTCACACATTCCTCTCTTTCTGCTCCATCCATTCTCTCGCCTTTCACTCCTACTTTGAATCTCCCTCTGGCTGTTTACTGTTTATTCCTCCTCTCTCTCTCTTTCTCTTCTCTCTTTCTTTCTCTCTCTCTCTCTCTCTCTCTCTCTCTCTCTCTCTCTCTCTCTCTCTCTCTCTCTCTTTCTGTCTTCTGTCTCTCTCCTTCTCTCCTCTGCTGTCACATTCTGTCTTCTGTGTTTATGCATCTGTCTCTGTCCCTTTCCTCCTTCTCTCCATCTCTCCCCTCACCGGTCTCCTACCTCGTTTGTATTCTGTCTATCCTCTCCACCCTCCTTCCTCTTTCCTATCTCTACCATGGCCCCCCTCCCCCTAGGTGTATGACCTGGGCTCTCCTGCAGACGCCCAGGGCAGCTCTCCGGGCTGTGTGAGCACAGACGGCAGCTGTGTCAACATGGGCTTCCCCTCCTGTGGCACCAGGGGGCGCTGTCAT